>NC_034201.2:46911837-46921837 GCF_002021735.2 Oncorhynchus kisutch
GCAGGGAGTATGGAGAGAAGCAGGGAGAGAGAGAGAAGGAGAGAGGGTAGGAAGAGAGTGGCAAAGAGAAGGGAGAGAGAGAGAGCGATAGAGACAGAGAGGGTAGGAAGAGAGAGGAAGGGATACGGGAGAGAGAGATGAGGTAGGAAGAGAGAGGCAGAGAGATGGGAGGGAGAGAAAGAGAGGGAGAGAAAGAGAGCGAGAGCAGGCAGAGAAAAGGTAAGAAGAGAGAGGCAGGGAGACGGGAGAGAGAGAGATGGGGTAGGAAGAGAGAGGCAGGGAGAAGGGAGAGAGAGAGAGAGAGAGAGCGATAAAACAGAGGGTAGGAAGAGAGAGGCAGAGAGAAGGGAGAGAGAGAGAGATGGGGTAGGAAGAGAGAGACAGAGAGAAGGGAGGGAGAGAAAGAGAGAACAGGGTGAGAAAGGGTAGGAAAAGAGAGACAGGGAGACGGGAGAGAGAGATGGGGTAGGAAGAGAGAGGCAGGAAGAAGGGAGGGAGAGAGAGATGGGGTAGGAAGAGAGAGGCAGAGAGAGGCAGAGAGAAGGGAGAGAGAGAGAGAGAGAGATGGGGTAGGAAGACAGAGGCAGGGAGAAGGGAGGGAGAGAGAGATGGGGTAGGAAGAGAGAGGCAGAGAGAAGGGAGAGAGAGAGAGAGATGGGGTAGGAAGAGAGAGATGGGATAGGAAGAGAGAGATGGAGAAGGGAGAGAGAGAGAGAAAGAGAGAGAGGCATGGAGAAGGGAGGGAGAAAGAGAGAAAGAGAGAGAGAGATGGGGTAGGAAGAGAGAGATGGGATAGGAAGAGAGAGGCAGGGAGAAGGGAGGGAGAGAGAAGGCAGGAACGAGGACCAAGGAGGAAAATGGAGCATGGAGAGAGGCAGGGAGAGCAGTGGTGACCATTAGGGTGGGGACCATTAGGGTGGGGACCATTAGGGTGGGGACCATTAGAGTGGGGACCATTAGACCATTAGGGTGGTGACCATTAGGGTGGGGACCATTGGGGTGTAGTGGGGTGGGGCCCATTAGGGTGGGGATCATTAGACCATTAGGGTGGGGACCATTGGGGTGGTGACCATTAGGGTGGGGAACATTAGGGTGGGGAACATTGGGGTGTAGTGGGGTGGGGACCATTAGGGTGGGGGCCATTGGGGTGTAGTAGGGTGGGGACCATTCGGGTGGGGACCATTGGGGTGGTGACCATTAGGGTGATGACCATTAGGGTGGGGAACATTAGGGTGGGGACCATTGGGGTGGGACCCATTAGACCATTAGGGTGATGACCATTAGGGTGGGGAACATTAGGGTGGTGACCATTAGGGTGGGGACCATTAGGGTGGGGACCATTGGAGTGTAGTGGGGTGGGGCCCATTAGGGTGGGGATCATTAGACCATTAGGGTGGGGACCATTGGGGTGGTGACCATAAGGGTGGTGAACATTAGGGTGTAGTGGGGTGGGGACCATTTGGGGGGGCATTAGGGTGGGAACATTGGGGTGTAGTGGGGTGGGGACATTGGGGTGTAGTGGGGTGGGGAACATTGGGGTGGGGACCCATTAGGGTGGGGACCATTGGGGTGGGGACCATTAGGGTGTAGTGGGGTGGGGACCATTAGGGTGCAGTGGGGTGGGGACCATTGGGGTGTAGTGGGGTGGGGACCATTGGGGTGGGGACCATTACGGTGTAGTGGGGTGGGGACCATTAGGGTGCAGTGGGGTGGTGACCATTGGGGTGTAGTGGGGTGGGGACCATTGGGGTGGTGACCATTGGGGTGGTGACCATTGGGGTGTAGTGGGGTGGGGAACATTGGGGTGGGGACCCATTAGGGTGGGGACCATTGGGGTGGGGACCATTAGGGTGTAGTGGGGTGGGGACCGTTGGGGTATAGTGGGGTGGGAAACATTAGGGTGTAGTGGGGTGGGGACCATTTGGGGGGGCATTAGGGTGGGGAACATTGGGGTGTAGTGGGGTGGGGACATTGGGGTGTAGTGGGGTGGGGACATTGGGGTGTAGTGGGGTGGGGATCATAGGGGTGCAGTGGGGTGGGGACCATTAGGGTGGGAAACATTGGGGTGTAGTGGAGTGGGGACCATTGGGGTGGGGACCCATTAGGGTAGGGACCATTGGGGTGGGGACCATTAGGGTGTAGTGGGGTGCGGACCATTGGGGTGTAGTGGGGTGGGAAACATTAGGGTGGGGACCATTAGGGTGTAGTGGGGTGGGGACCATTAGGGTGCAGTGGGGTGGGGACCATTGGGGTGTAGTGGGGTGGGGACCATTGGGGTGGGGACCCATTAGGGTGGGGACCATTGGGGTGGGGACCATTGGGGTGTAGTGGGGTGGGGACCATTGGGGTGTAGTGGGGTGGGGACCATTAGGGTGGGAAACATTGGGGTGTAGTGGGGTGAGGACCGTTGGGGTGTAGTGGGGTGGGAAATATTAGGGTGTAGTGGGGTGGGGACCATTGGGGGGGGGGGCATTAGGGTGGGGAACATTGGGGTGTAGTGGGGTGGGGAACATTGGGGTAAGGACCCATTGGGGTGGGGACCATTAGGGTGGGGATCATTGGGGTGTAGTGGGGTGGGGACCATTAGGGTGGGGACCATTGGGGTGTAGTGGGGTGGGGACCATTAGGGTGGGGACCATTAGGGTGTGGTGGGGTGGGGACCGTTGGGGTGTAGTGGGGTGGGGACCATTAGGGTGTAGTGGGGTGGGGACATTGGGGTGTAGTGGGGTGGGGATCATTGGGGTGTGGTGGGGTGGGGACCATTAGGGTGGGACCATTGGGGTGTAGTGGGGTAAGGACCATTGGGCTGGGGACCATTGGGGTGTAGTGGGGTGGGGACCATTGGGGTGCAGTGGGGTGGGGACCATTAGGGTGTAGTGGGGTGGGGACCATTGGGGTGTAGTGGGGTGGGGACCATTGGGGTGTAGTGGGGTGGGGACAATTGGGGTGTAGTGGGGTGGGGACCATTGGGGTGGGGACCATTGGGGTATAGTGGGGTGAGGACCATTGGGGTGCAGTGGGGTGGGGACCATTAGCGTGTAGTGGGGTGGGGACCATTGGAGTGTAGTGGGGTGGGGACCATTAGGGTGTAGTGGGGTGGGGACCATTGGGGTGTAGTGGGGTGGGGACCATTAGGGTGTAGTGGGGTGGGGACATTGGGGTGTAGTGGGGTGGGGATCATTGGGGTGGCACAGCTCCTGGTATATGTCCGTTACATTTATTGGGGTGGTCAATTAAGGAAGACATCGTCTTCTGTTAACCACTGGAAACCAGGACAACAGGAGAGGATATTTTTTAAGTACTGGACATCGTTGTGACATCAAATGGACTTTGGTGGTCAAGATGTGTTGGTATCTGTACTGATGGTGCAAAAGCCATGACAGGGAGACAAAGTAGAGGGGTAACGTGCGTCCAAGCAGTTGCTCCTGACGCCACTTGGGTAAACTGCAGCAACCACCGAGAGGCTCTTGCTGCCAAGGGAATGCCTGATGGCTTGAAAGACGTTTTGGACACTACAGTGAAAATGGTTAACTTCGTTAAAGCAAGGCCGCTGAACTCTCATGTATGTTTGTCTGACCGCTTGCATGATGACAAGTTTCTCACACGACTGGCCTATCTGGTTGATGTTTTTTCTCACCTGAATGATCTGAATCTAGGATTACAAGGACTCTCTGCAACTATATCCAATGTGGGGGACAACATTGAGACTATGATTAAGAAGTTGGAGCTCTTCACTGTCTACATTAACAAGGACAACACACAGGTCTTTCCATCATTGTATGATTTTTTGTGAGCAAATGAACAAGCTTACGTACAATGTCAATTGCAACTGGCCAGGTTGCAGTTGCAAATGAGAACTTGTTCTCAACTAGCCTACCTGGTTAAATAAAGGTGAAAAAAAAAAAAATGTAATATAGCGAAGCACCTGAGTGAGCTGGGTGCGCAATTACGCAGGTACTTTCCCGAAACGGACGACACAAACAACTGGATTCGTTACCCCTTTCATGCCCTGCCTCCAGTCCACTTACTGATATCTGAACAAGAGAGCCTCATTGAAATTGCAACAAGCGGATCTGTGAAAATTGAATTGAATCAGAAGCCACTGCCAGATTTCTGGATAGGGCTGCGCTCAGAGTTTCTTACCTTGGCAAATCTCGCTGTTAAGACACTGATGCCCTTTGTAACCATGTCCTTCCTATGTGAGAGTAGATTCTCGGCCCTCACTAGCATGAAAACTAAATACAGGCACAGACTGTGTGTGGAAAATGATTTAAGACTGAGACTCTCTCCAATACAACCCAACATTGCAGAGTTATGTGCATCCTTTCAAGCACACCCTTCTCATTAACCTGTGGTGAGTTATTCACAATTATTGATGAACAAATAAGGTTTTATATGTAAGATGGCTAAATAAAGAGCGAAATTATTGATTATAATTATATTATTATTTGTGCCCTGGTCCTATAAGAGCTTTTTGTCACTTCCCATGAGCCGGATTGTGACAAAAACGTACACGCATTCTTATATTTAATAAATGTCTCGTATAGTGTGTGTGTGGCAGGCTTACAATGTCTCCTTACTGATCAAATTAAAACCCAGATTGACTGACATTCAGTGGGATCATACAGTAGTCACACTGATATATATTGTAATACACAAAAACAAATATAGCATTAAAATGTATATACAGAAAACATACAAATGTTATCAATATTAATTGGTTATTTGAAAGGAATACATTTTGCAGGTATCATAAAGGCATAATAAAGTTTTTAAAGTATCTGGTGATTTTAGCATGATAGAAAACAATACATCCATTATAGGTACGAGGAAACGAGACATCAGTTATAGGTACGAGGAAACGAGACATCAGTTATAGGTACGAGGAAACGAGACATCAGTTATAGGTACGAGGAAACGAGACATCAGTTATAGGTACGAGGAAACGAGACATCAGTTATGGGTACGAGGCAACGAGACATCAGTTATAGGTACGAGGAAACGAGACATCAGTTATGGGTACGAGGAAACGAGACATCAGTTATAGGTACGAGGAAACGAGACATCAGTTATGGGTACGAGGAAACGAGACATCAGTTATAGGTACGAGGAAACGAGACATCAGTTATAGGTACGAGGAAACGAGACATCAGTTATAGGTACGAGGCAACGAGACATCAGTTATGGGTACGAGGAAACGAGACATCAGTTATGGGTACGAGGAAACGAGACATCAGTTATAGGTACGAGGAAACGAGACATCAGTTATAGGTACGAGGAAACGAGACATCAGTTATAGGTACGAGGCAACGAGACATCAGTTATGGGTACGAGGAAACGAGACATCAGTTATGGGTACGAGACAACGAGACATCAGTTATGGGTACGAGGAAACGAGACATCAGTTATAGGTACGAGACAACGAGACATCAGATATGGGTACGAGGCAACGAGACATCAGTTATGGGTACGAGGCAACGAGACATCAGTTATGGGTACGAGGCAACGAGACATCAGTTATGGGTACGAGACAACGAGACATCCATTATGGGTACGAGACAACGAGACATCAGTTATGGGTACGAGACAACGAGACATCAGTTATGGGTACGAGACAACGAGACATCAGTTATGGGTACGAGGCAACGAGACATCAGTTATGGGTACGAGACAACGAGACATCAGTTATGGGTACGAGGCAACGAGACATCAGTTATGGGTACGAGACAACGAGACATCAGTTATGGGTACGAGGCAACGAGACATGTGACAGTGGGAGATTAGTACCTCTATACCACACAGACAGACAGACTGACAGAATGTTTTTTCTTCAATATTGAAAACTATTGAAAACTATTGAATACAATTTACAAAAATAATTGTGAAGTTATACTGACTATAAACAAAGATCTAATTGTGGATTGTGTAATAATTTGGAACGCAAATTCCTTTCTACACACAACTCTTTGAAAGGCAGTTTGTGGCTATTTTCTCGGCTGGAACGACGGTTGCTCACATACCATCAAACCCCTGTGTCCACATTAACTTTGCATGACGCTGCCTACTGTTAAGCAACTCAAAGGGATCGCTCATCACAATGTGTTGTTTAAATGACACCACTCAAATTACAACACTACACACACACACACCAGCCTCCACCCTGGTCCATTCATCTGCTGTGTGCATTGTCTGCAACTCCAGAAAATGAATTAGTCACACACATGTTTACATGTGTACACAAACACGCCCAGCTATAAATACACTGACACACACACACACACACAAAGACACACACACGTAGTCTACACTGGTGGTCCTGCACGGGGGGGGGGGGGGGGGTTAATGTTCTCCCTCTTAAGTCTCTTGCGGGCGGACGAGACAAAAGAGACATTTCTACAAGTAAACAAGACGTCGTGTTTGGGCACCGTACCTGAGAAAGCATCCCCCCTCCCCCCAGCTCACTACTGCACTCACACACACACACCCATCAGAGCAAAGCCAACTACGGTCTTTCAGAACATCTCAGAAACACTAGATCAGCTTCACAACATAAGACCCGATCTAACAAAAGCCATCCGCACCTGCTTCATCACTACGGTACAGTGTTTTCACTTTAACTAAATATTTTGAAATCTTTTTCGTTCATCATCATCATTTAAAAAAAAAAAAAAAAAAATGTAAGGGGGCAACATGAAGCAGATGTCAATGTGGAACTCTCTGACCACATGGGGGAAGGATCTGAACCTGCCGTGGGTCATATGTGGAGCTCTGCTGTGGAGTTGCCTGTCTCCCTGTGCGTGTGTTGTGGTGGGAAATATCTCCGACCTTTCCCCAGTGAGTCTAACCAGAGTTCCAGAGATCCTCCTCCCCCTCCCTCCCAGGCCCTCTCCCTTTGGCCTGGCTTGCTAGGTGTGTGCCTGACCTGCCTGGTCTGGCTGCTTCGGGGAGCCCTGAGAAAGAGAGGGGAGAGAAAGCAACAAGAGGTATGGAAGATAATGATAATAATAGAACAGGGAAGAAGAGAACGGCTCATTCCCAGGCCGCCGTGTCTTCTGTGTGCTTTTATTGGCCTCCTTAATGACGTTGTGTCTGGAGGGATTTTTTTTTAGCAGAGGCCAGAAAGCAAAATGAGCTAAAGACTCTTATGAACAGCTTTATGGGTCCAGATAGTGTTTTATCTTAAAATCAAGATGAAAATGTCATGGTTGTTCATTGCTCCGGCTTTTCCACTCCCATTCCCAGTTCTGAAACATGTGGAATTCCCAGGCCGGGCTGTAAATTGTCTTCTGGGCCCGACATTTTTTCCTGAAGACCTTTTTCACTTGGGAAAAGGGCAGGAATGTGAGTTTTTACCTATGTCCTTTTGAAAAACACATAGGATTGCATCCCAAATGACACCCTATTCCCTATTTAGTGCACTACTTTTACCAAGGGCCCATAGGGCTATAGAATGGGAATAGGTTGCCATATAGGGCACAGCCCTTGTTTTCAGTCCTTGGATACAATACATAACTTCTGGCTTTATTAACTAACATGATTCCGGACACAATGAGAAGCAGTGTTGTGAGAACATTAAATATCCCGTTGACTTATTGTAAGTGGACAAACATTAGCTGGTGTCATTAATCAAATACATTGAGGTTTCATTCAGGCCTGAACGTTTACTGTTAAATTAACACGATTCTCTTGCTAATGATTTATGTTATGAGGAAGTCTTAAAAGAGCCAACAATATGCCACTTCCGTTGCGTAACCTACATACATTTCACTTGTGTTGATGAATGGAGCGGCAGGGTAGCCTAGTGGTTAGAGCGTTGGACTAGTAACCAGAAGGTTGCAAGTTCAAACCCCCGTTCAAAAAGTTGTTCAAAAATTGAATTAATGGATAAACTAAGCTTGG
Organism: Oncorhynchus kisutch; assembly: GCF_002021735.2. NCBI lineage: Eukaryota > Metazoa > Chordata > Actinopteri > Salmoniformes > Salmonidae > Oncorhynchus > Oncorhynchus kisutch. The sequence continues at coordinate 46,919,737 of NC_034201.2, forward strand.
GTGGTTTCAACCCCATGACCTGGAGATCTAGGTTATTACAACTGCAACTTCTGTGGGTAGCTAGCTAGCTTTAGCTAGGGCAGCAGGGTAGCCTAGTGGTTAGAGCGTTGGACTAGTAACCGGAAGGTTGCAAGTTTAAACCCCTGAGCTGACAAGGTACAAATCTGTTGTTCTGCCCCTGAACAGGCAGTTAACCCACTGTTCCTAGGCCGTCATTGAAAATAAGAATTTGTTCTTAACTGACGTGCCTGGTTAAATAAAGGTTAAACATTTTTTTAAATAAAATAGCTGGCACCAATACAACCAGCAGGTTATTGCCTCAGCAACTTCTGTGGGTAGCTAGCTAGCTTTAGCTTGGTACCTAGCTGGCACCAATACAACCAGCAGGTTATTACAAGCACAACTTCTGTGGGTAGCTAGCTAGCTTTAGCTTGATACCTAGCTGGCACCAATAAAACCAGCAGGTTATTACAATAGGCTGTTGGAACATAGAACGTGTGTTCTTGTGTAAATCATGAACATAAAAATGGTTATATTTCACTTCTACACATGGGATAGGATTTACAGCTATACTGTTCATACACAATGTGATGTCTTGAATGACGTAAATTGCCCTGAGCATTAAATCCACAGAGCAAAATACATTTGAGGTGTTTTTCTTCTGCCCCCCCCCCCAAAAAAAGAAGTATTTTATGAAGGAATACTGGGTAACGTCCAAACGTGAAATATTGGGTCACGTCCAAACGTGTGACCCTACGAAAGAGTGACTAACAAAGTCAATGTTGACCAGCTGCCTTCATTGACTAAAAACAGAAATGTTTGTTTTCACTGTGAGAGGAGACTTTCCAACGCACTGATTTCTCCTGTCCACGCGGCCTTTTGAATGTATCCACCTGTGTCTCTTTTTGATTTGCCCCCCCCCCCCCTCCCTGATTGTTTGCTCTCTGTGATGGCATGCCTTAATATCACTGAGCAGAGGCTCTGGCAGCTTTTTTTAATCATTTCTCCCCTCTCTTTTTGTTTCCCTTTTGACAGTCCCTCAGTCTTGTGTAAAGGCACACAATGCGGCCCCCAGCCAGCTCACCTTTTCAGGGCTCCTGAAGCGAAACTACTAATGCACTGGCGGCTCCCTCGCGGCCACGCCTTCCTGCCTAGAGCTGCATGGTCCCGTGACAGCACAGGCCCCTTCACTTTGTCTCTGTGTTTGTCCAAAAATTGTTTCAATATGTATTTTTCAGAACGGTAATGTTGACATAATAAATCTTGGTGTCAGGGAACACAGAGCCAAGGGCGAGGCCTAGAGATGGACCTCCCTACGGGTTTGTTTTTCTCTGACTAGCTGGATGTCTCCATCTCATTCTCAAAGCTCCTGTCAATGGTCCTGAGACACGTAGCAGACTCCCAGTACAACACCAGAGTATCAGACTCCCAGTACAACACCAGAGTATCAGACTCCCAGTACAACACCAGAGTATCAGACTCCCAGTACAACACCAGAGTATCAGACTCCCAGTACAACACCAGAGTATCAGACTCCCAGTACAACACCAGAGTAGCAGACTCCCAGTACAACACCAGAGTAGCAGACTCCCAGTACAACACCAGAGTATCAGACTCCCAGTACAACACCAGAGTAGCACACTCCCAGTACAACACCAGAGTATCAGACTCCCAGTACAACACCAGAGTATCAGACTCCCAGTACAACACCAGAGTATCAGACTCCCAGTACAACACCAGAGTAGCAGAGAGGGAGGGGAGGAGGAAGGTGGTGGGTAGACTAAGAAATGTGTGTGTGTGGGGGGGGGGGGGGGGGGGGGTTAGTGAGAGAGGGAAGGGGGGGGGGGCGGGGGGTAAGAGATGGTAGTCCCTAGACACACAGGAACAGTAGAATTTTTTGTCGTTTTCAACCAGAGGCCAAGTGACGAATTAAGAAAGTAGACTTCCACTTCAGTGACAGAGCCAGAGATGGAAAGAGAGGGGGGGGGGGGGAGAGAAAGGGGGAGTAGTAGTGATCTTAGTGGGATGGAGTTGGGCAATGTTATCCCAAACAAAGCCGAGTGCTATAAGCCTCCACCATAAATCTCAGAGCACACGGAGC
>NC_034201.2:46926837-47086726 GCF_002021735.2 Oncorhynchus kisutch
AAGTGCTTCTACAGTCGACAACTCAAGGACCGATTAAATTATCTATGGATTAGACCACGTCATCAGGGGCTTCCGAGTGGCGCAGCGGTCTAAGGCACTGCGGTCTAAGGCACTGCATCTCGAGTGCTGGACCCTGGTTCGAATCCAGAATTGGCCGTGATCGGGAGTCCCATAGGCGCACAATTGGCCCAGCGTCGTCCGGGTTTGGTCGCTTTAGGCCGTCATTGTAAATAAGAAATTGTAAGGGGCATAGAGTTGAAACATCCGTTTTGCAATGCTCCTGAAAAACTCCGTCGCTCATGCAGACGTAATAATATAGGTGAGTGAAAAAAACGAGGTCCACTATCGAAACGGAATTAACCTCTCCAGAGGAACCATGGGAAATGGCTTTGGTGCTCTAGTCCTCTTCTATCCCGGAGGGACTCTCTCGGCCCTAGAGCTCTGTCCTAATCTCTCTGGAAGCCCTCTCACAGACCCGCGTTTTGGTTCATGCATAGCTGTTGGCCGAGTTAAACGTGAATACAGAGACAAATGTCAAACTTTATGCCGTGTATTAAACAACAGCAGGATAGAAGCACAAAGTTAGCTGCAGTGGGATTGGAAATGCGTTTAGCCTCACAGGCCGAAGGTCTACAGAGCTCCATGCGGCATGGTTATGCCATGCAGTGTGTCATACTGGACGTACAGAATACAACAACAGAGCTCGATGCGGCATGTTTAGGCCATGCAGTGTGTCATACTGGACGTACAGAATACAACAACAGAGCTCGATGCGGCATGGTTAGGCCATGCAGTGTGTCATACTGGACATACAGAATATACCACAAAGTACCAGTAACTAAATATATAGGCCCTAGTGCAAGAAGGCATGGTTATCCATGTCGTTTGTTTTAACACGGACGGGTATGCGGTTTACGACGGATTCGACAACAATTGCATGGCAAAGCCGACTACGTTTTCACCAAAAAAAAGTAATTTAGCGAGGCTAAATAAATGTTGGCCTTATTAATTGTATTTGTTTACAGATCCGTCCGTATAGGCCGATGGTCTTGAGCAATAGAGAATGATTTCAATTAATACCTGCATGCCTTCAATATTCAAACCCATCAGGCCCGGTTCTCGTTTGTATAAATGTACAAATTTGAGTTTGGATTGCTCCAATATATTTACGATTTCCGAATGAGGTAGCGTAAAATACAATCTTGATAAGTGACATAGACCTAGTTTTTTTTCTCATAGTTTTTCTCTTATTTGTAGGCCTTCTCCACTTAGGCATTCTTATTAGGCTTAGAAGGGGCGGCAGGTAGCCTAGTGGTTAGCGCGTTGGACTAGTAACCGAAAGGTTTTAAGATCGAATCCTCGAGCTGACAAGGTAAACATCTGTCGTTCTGCCCCTGAACAAGGCTGTTCCTAGGCCGTCATTGAAAATAAGAATTTGTTATTGCCTTGTTAAATAAAGGTACAAATAAAAATAGGCTACTATAATGTGTTCTTGTTATTTAGGCCTACTAATTGACACTTTGGCAAGGATAATAGATTAGGCCTATTAATGAATAGGACAAAATACAACAAAATAACCACATTACAGGGAAGTCTGTGTTTATACCTATTCAATGATCAACATTCCGTAGAAGCTGTTTGTTCGATATTCTTTCGGTTTTAATTATTAGTCTCAACAGGAGACACTGGTTAATGTGTCCAATTAGCCTATACATGCAATCAGTAGGAATCATGAAGTAGGCCAGTGTCTGTATGCATACCTTACTGTATATTTTTTCTCTCACGCGTCTGTATATCGAATGTTTCCAACAGGCTACAATAATTTGAATACGAATAACTAAATTGGGAAAGTATAGAAAATACAATGCAAAATATAAAAGAAATGTTCCTGCTGTTTATGCCTAATAAATAAACTAGTTAGGCTACATTTCATTGGGCTACAGTTAATCTGTTTTGTTGTTTAAAAAAAAATATATATATATATACTTTTGAAAATGTATAGTAACAAACAGAATAATGTATTCAAATGTTTCTGGTAGAAAACATGTCATGCAGAAATTGAATATGTTTAAGTAGCTAGACAGTAGGCCGCTGGCAATAGCCAAGCCGAGCTTCGTGCAGTCACTTCATTAAAGGCTATAGGATATTTCAAGTATTAATGCTCAGCAAAGGTTTATTTTCTAGGCTAGACCTATTACTTTGTTTATCGAGCTAAAAACAAGAACGGGCTGCAACTAAAGCAATGTTGAGCGTAAAGTCACATTAACACAAATACCATTGGCTAATTTTAGATTAAGGCCTATAAAAACTGAGCTGCTAGCATAAATGATGAAATGTTTGCGTTTTGAACAAGTTTAAATCAAATTAAATAACGTATTTATCAGCGGTATATAGTGTGTGGTTTGAAACGGAGGGTAAATATTGTCTAATAGCGTTTAAATATGTGCAGCTGACAAATTAAGCTATTCGAAGCAATATGCGTATCTGCTCTAAGCATAATTGCGTTTAAGTGAGATGTGTGCTTTATTGAGGAATTCTAATGATAGCTATATGCCTACCCAAACCAAAAAAAAAAAAACACATGTTATTGTTATTGTATTATCTTTCCAAAATGAATTGTAACTGCTTGCGTAGGTTATATTATTAGTGTCTCATAATATTTTGCCCAACATGTAGAGTAGACTACTATATAAAATAGAAAGTAAAACCTATTAAATATTTTCCCCCACGACGAAATGTCTAGCCTAATATCTTCTTATTAACCATACATTTTACAAATAAAATGTTATCCATATATTCCACTAAACATATTAATATTCAGAACCATTTGTTTACGCTGTTCTCAACCTTCCAAAAGACGGGTTTGCTTGAACACCCCCCTCATGGCATATGCGCATCCTGTATCGAGTTGCTGTCGAGGATTCGCTGGCGTGACGTCACCGAGACACGCGAAAGGTCTCCAGAAGAAAACCCGGAGCAACGCGGGGAAGCTATTCAAAGCGCATATTTGGACACAGCATATGCCAGCAATTAAGTGGATATGTTTCACACCTGCATGTGGACATATTAACGACTCATTTTTTCTATCTTTGCTGGGAATTAACTGGTGAGTAGGCTATTCGAGTTGTGTGGAAAATATATACCTTTCAATGTGTTTACTATAAGAACGAACGATCAGGCTGTGAGCGTCTGGAGCGATATGCATGAGAGCGTTTGTGTTTGCGCGGCAGTTCTGTAGAGCAGACAGTTGTGTTTTACAAGAGTCATTAGATAGTCTGCGAGATCGCTGAACATAACCATCCAAACGGTCTAGCAATAACGCAGTCTTAACACATTGGTGGACATGTGTAGCCTCTCCTGTCCTTGTCAAGTCGTTACATCGAGGCTTCGAGTATTACGCATTGTCATGACATCGCTTTCAGGGTGGTTACCTGACTGTTGCAGAAGAGCAACCTTGTCGGGGTATATAGGGTGTTGTTGGATATTGAAATAAAAATGTTAAATTTGATGATATTTTCATAAGTGCATGGATGAGAAGACTTTAGGCTATGTCTGTGTTTAGGCTATGACCGTCTGAAAAATAACGATATCGCGTGAGAGGTACAACGATAGAAGAAAATGCGCCCTCGCATCATTAGATGTAATACACATTTTTCAATTCTCAAAAGCCTTTTAGTGAATATATTTTGTGTACGTGCTCTTGAATATGTTACTAATCTGACATATCACAACTCATGTGTGTGTGTGAGTGAGTGACATCGGTGTGAAGAATGGGAGCCATGTATTACGTCACGATTTATTATGGACATAAAGCGAGCAAAGGGATTCTTGAAGATAAGAGAGGTTGTGTGTATACATCACGATAAAGACTTTTAGGCAACGGTATCTCTGAACGAAAGGTCAACACAATTCCCATTGGTTAATAAGTGCCGCCAAAAAGGACTCTTATTAATTGAACGTTAAGTTGTGCACGCATTTCTTTCATTATATTTTCAAGTAGCCTAAGCAAAGGGGCAAGTGCGTGCACGCTATTCACTTGGACCAATATAGGCCTGTTTTATGCCTGTTTTATAATGATGTATCAATAGAGGTAAGAAGGTCACAATGACGAACCTGTATAAAAGTGTATGATGTTGAATGCACCGTTGTTATTTTTATTTTTTCAGGCATCTGGAATGGAACTTAATTTGTCAAAGAATGTAATCTCGTGCGGAGATTCAGGTACGCACGCTTCACTACTTCTTTCAGACTTTGGTAACAATTTACTGGTCAAACGTGGTTTATTATGCATTCATAAAGACTTGCTAAAGGCTAAAAGAATGCATTGTCAATGCACAAGCAGATTATAAACGAACACGGTGTTGAGAACGTATGCCTAGTTTTTATTTATTTTTATGCGCCATTGACAGCTTATAAATGCATAATCAAGCCTTTATTATGCCCACAGGCTACATATTATATTTGTGTACGCTTCTTGCATCTTAATAGTTCATGCTTCGTTATGAAGGATTTGTTGTTTGCTTTGATTTACCTTATTACGCAAAAATATAGACTACTTTTATTGTTTGTCTAACCGTGGCTTAAATAAACTTGTTGAAACTATGTTGGGATAACAACATAAAAAAATAACAACGTTTAGAGATCTAGGATCCTTAATTGGTTTCTGTCGTGTATGTGTAATAAGGCGGTGAATGTGAAAAACGAATACCCTTTACTGATATTCCATATAAAAGGTTATTTGACACAGACCTTTAACCTGTAGGCTATGCAAACCACACGAATACATTCAAACAGGAATTTTTGCTCATTTATGATCATTATATCCCATACCTAGTCTGTCCAATCTATAAGGTAACGCTGATCCTGGAATTGAATTAACGATGTCGTTTGCATTTACGCAATCAACGGGTTAGGCTATATTTTATAAAGATATTGATATTGTAGCCTATACTGATGAGGACTGTTGAAGTGGAGGGTAAATAATGATCTAACCTCAGTCTACCGCAGGGTAGCCTAGTGGTTAGAGCGTTGGACTAGTAACGAGAAGGTTGCAAGTTCAAACCCCCGAGCTGACAAAGTACAAATCTGTCGTTCTGCCCCTGAACAGGCAGTTAACCCACTGTTCCTAGTCCGTCATCCGAATTTGTTCTTAACTGACTTGCCTGGTTAAATAAAGGTAAAAATACAAATAAAAAGATATTGTGAACCAATATGGTACAAAGTAGCCTAATATTCATTAATTTTAATATCCATTCGTGAGTGAAATGATAGAGACATTTGGACTGAAACACTTGTTCAGATGTCAGGGTGGTTATCGGGAACTGGTCACGCAGGCCTTTGACCAAGTTTCCACTGTAGATGGCCAAGATATGACGATCACTAAAGTAATAATGTCATTATATCCGTACCTTTTCCAATGACGCAGCCTGTCCAATTACATTCAAACCCCATTTATTTATTCACTTTGAATAAGTTTGTTTTGGGTCCGACGAATAGAAGACGATAAAAACAACAACAAAAACACTAGGCCCTGCTTGAATTCCAGTTTTTTCTTGTTTTGTTTTGTTTGTGATGATTAACGACGGTCGTTGAGTTTATTTTCAGTCCTCCGAGAAAATAGGACTGTTTATCTTGCCTCTACCCTGTAACCCGTCTTGGTGAAGGAATTAAAAACTTCTGTAAACCATCCGTTACGCAAAGTGCCTTATATTTGAAAGCGCATTATCCGACCACGCCGAGCCAACAATGCCGCAGTCCAATATGAACGTTGAAGGACAAAATTGACATGATTGTCCCTCTTTCACCGTATATGCACGAGATCAGCAGATTAGCCCTATGACATAGATTGTCAAGGAGGTAACAGCACCAGTCCAGTCTCGCCTTTAACATACGAGCCAAAGCCCAAAGGGATGCTGACTACATCTCTGTTGGTCAGAGCATCTTAATTTGGTTGTGTGTAATTGCACGTACTGTAGGCCAATGTCGTCACCCCAAGAGCACTCTAATTGGGCTTTTTAGGTGCCCTCAAAACTATTACATAGTAGGAACCTACTACTTTAAGTAGTAGAGATTAGTTTGTCATTAGCTTACATGTCTTCATTCGCTGAGACGTTTGGTGTGGCAATGGTGTTTGCCCTTGATTTTAATGGTCCTATCTCAGTTCTTCACTATTACCAGGATCGAATCCTTTCCATCAACGTTCCAGTCAACTCCGGGGAGTTAAACATGTTTGGTTGGTATCTGGATTAGTTTAAATGCAGTTGACCAAGACACACAGCCAAGAGTGCATGAACCAATAAGGAAAGATCAGATGCAAAACCACTTCGTTGGTTTATATTATTCTAGCTTTTATAGAAGGAATGGGCAGGCCTGCAGACGTTATTTCGTGTAACAGCATGGCGTGCATTCAAGTGCTCCAGAAAACTCATTTTACAAAGCGGTTCAATAACATAAAAACAATATTACATTACTCTGGCGAGGAAACGGAACAAATGAATGAAAAAAAGAAAGTGATTGTTGAGAGGTTGCACAATTGCCTTCTGAAAGTCCCCGAAGGAAAGCTTTACAGTTCGACGGGATTCTCATGTCAAAAGGTAATGTCATACAATGACCTAAAGCGCTTAGCATTGGCGCCGGCGACATGGCTAGGAGACTAGAAGACTAGAAGCTACATACGCTACCTGGCCAAAGTCATTATAATACTGCATTGTTATTGGGACCGTTTGGAAGCGTGGCGAATAAAACAGGACTACCATCAGAGTTACTCATTATTATTATTTTTATTGACGATGGATGACAAAACGTTGAATCCGTAAAATCATTCACAAAATAAATCATGAATGCAGATATAGGCCTATGTTTTACGCCAATCCAGGTTGACACTGGGAGGCGCGCCTTGCCTCGTCTTCATTCCTTTACATTTACTCGACTATCAACTTAAATACTAGTTTGCATTGTTTTTGCATATTGTGTTGCTAACTAAAATGACAGGTGATTGATAATGGTGTTGATTTCCCAGTATTGTTTACTATTTCCTATGTATTGTAACGCTGCAGCAGTGACAGACATTTCGCTTAAAGGACAGACGAATATGTGCTGTTTATAGGCCAAGGCCAGGGATCATCAACTAGATTCAGCCGCGGGACGATTTTTTCTTGGGCGTTGTGGTCAGGGGACCGGAACATAATTACAAATAATTTGTAAACTGCAAATTGACCAAAATAAGCCAAAACGGATATAATATTTAACTAAAACAGAATCATGTCAAACATTGCTTATATTTTTATATGATCACAAACTGTATATCTCTCAATTATGAGTTGTAATACTTTGGAACAGACTTCCAGAATTTAAATAACTTGGAGCTGATTTGCTGGTGTTTTTAGAGTCTTTTATGGCCAAACATAAACACAAATACTTTGGGGGTCAAACAAGGGCCGCCAGTTGGTGAACCCTGACCTAGTCTATATAAAGGCTTTCTTAAAAATAAAAAAATAAAGAGTTATTTTTTATTTAAAATATATTGAACTGATTCACAGAAAATCCATTCAAGTGGCCGGGCTCGTGACTGTGTGATGTGACGTTTCATCTCAGTCATGTCTTACCAGCAGGCGCCGCTGATTTACAGTAGGCCTGTATGATTGTCCAAAATAGTCTCTAAACTCAAGCAACTCAACTCGATGCCATTATTTAGGCAATGTGTTTTTTTAATATCAAGTGACATAAGGCTAGCCTATCTGAATGCAAAATATCAATCGTTAGTTCCAACAAATGTAATAAAGTTAGAAACTGTCACGAGACGAATTTATGTGTAGAGGCCTATGGCCTAGTGTATGTGTACGCCATAGGCCACCGTTACGGTTGTACATTTAAAAAATCGGTCGAGTAAACGAGAATATTTCCAGTAAAAATGTTTATGCAAATATTTTAGTTTATTTACATTATTTTATATTATAATTTCATTTTGGGGGGGGCTTTAATCCGCTGAGAAATGGTCATTCAGTGTAGTAAAAGACCAAATAAAAGATTGATAGGGCTGCCATTTTTCACATTAACAGCTAAAAACAAATAATTGCTTAAGACATAGCTGTATAGTTGTATAGTTAGTATATGCAAGTTGTTATAAAACTATAAATAATAGTTAAATCAAAGTTTACAAAATTAAAGCCTCAAATAAATATAAAGGTCCTACACGCATATCATCATAATTTGTAGCCTACTTTATGCAGTCATTTCTCATGAGGTTGTAATTTTCATAGTTCAGATTATTTGTCTTATCTTTGAAAGGCTACACGTGAAGATGCCTGAATCAGTGCAGTGACACGCACGCGCGCGCGCGCACACGCACACACACACACACACACACACAAACACACCACTTCATTCTTTTGACACAGGGTCCACCTCACTTGCTTTTAATCCGTGATTGTTTAGAAGACGTGAAAAAAAGAGGTCATTAAAAGGGCCTCACCCATGAATTTATAGACTATTACGGTACATAGTACACTGCTGCTGCATTAAGCTTCTACCATATACATACTTACGTATAAATTAGGTACTTTCCAATATATATTTGGCCTTGAAAATAACATGGGCAGGTCTATATGCAATGTTTATTCAGCTCCGTTCATATCCGAGACATACATTGTGTGCGTGTGTATATAAGCGCACCCAGCTGTCGGGCAGTTCCATTGCGCTGGAGCATATTTCAAACATGTCTGAATAAAGGGCCCATTTTCTTCCAAACTTTCCAATGCAACTCGCTGTTGCCTCATGCGCTCCCCTGAGATAAATCCCCACGAAAAATCCTCTCCTGCAGTCAGATTGAATCCTCTTTGTGGGTGGGAGGGACTCCTTATTTCGGGGAGGTTTTAACGCAGAAGATGGGTGGGTCACATCCCTTGGTTCTGCTGCGAGCGCTTCCATTCGGTCACACCGGGCATATCCGCACTAGCGGAAACTGAAAGCATAACGCACTGTCACTGCTGCGAGGAAAAGTGGGTTTGTTTTTCCGGAGAATAAATTCTTGGAAATCTGTTTTTAAAGTTTTTTTTTTTGCAATGGCAAGTGTTTTGCTACGGATGGAAATCTAAGCATTCGTGTTGAAGATTGAGAAAGCTCGAATATACAGGATTGAATATTTATTTTTAATACGGCATCATTCTTTTCAAGGTGGAATGAATTTGGACAGAATTGCAGAGACCGTGAGACCCCCACCGACGCGCGACATGCAGGCTTCTACGCTTCACTTGCCGAGAACTTCGAACAACACTCGAGAAACGTTAGAGAACTCAAGCAGCGAGTCATCCGATACTGAAATAGCAGGTACATTTACGGTGCAATAACATTGCATTAGGCCTACCTACTATCATTATCGCTAGGTATAATTAAAACACGGCTTTTCTTGCTAAACATCCTACTTGTGTGCGTAAGGTTTTCGATAAAAGACACGTAGATATGTACCATGCAACGTGCCCAATGCGTTGAGTTTTGGACTAAAATACACAGACCATAGGCTATGTGAAACAGCAGTGTCCCACTGTTAAAACAAACTACGTTTTTATTTGTAAAAACGTGCAGGAAAAAGTTCAAATAGAATGTGAATTTTACCCAATATGTATGAATGGGAATTCTTCAGCGTCATATTAATAATTTCAGTATTCATTTCCGTAGACTTAAATGTCGTGTCTAAAACGCTTTGCTGAAGTGTTTGCCTATATCACCGCTATTAAAACATTATCGAGGATATTATCAAATAAATACTTTGTTAAAAAACACTTTCCATAGGATAACAAGAAATAGCCTACGGGTTGATGAGTTTTCAAATCGCATTCTTCCCGCTGCAGGATGGTGTGTCTTCATCACACCTCTTCATCAGCTGTACAGCTGTACATCGATAATGTTTTAATAGCGGTGATATAGGCAATTTCCGTAGAAAATATATATATATATATATATATATATATATATATATATATATATATATATATCTCATACTAAAGAGATATATAATCATACTAAAGAGATCACGAGACGTAGGCCTAAGGAGAATAGCTCTAGCCATTCAGCTATTAAAACATGGCGTTTTGTTTTGAACTGACCTCTCGTCTTAAAGTATTGCCCTTCTTACATCTAGCTATTTTCAAGGTATAAAAACAAAGGCGCTAACGTGTAAAGACAAGCATTGGCAAGATAATGGACGTTGGATAAGACTGGACAAACGTTGCAACAAAAGGGAATGTTGGTTTATGCAGGTAGAGGCCGATAAATGTTTAATAGCGCTTCTAAAATAATCAATATTGAACCAGGAGCAAATCCGTAAATGTTTGACGACCACGAGCACGTGATACTTATTGTGGTCTTTTTTTAATAGGCTTTTGAAACTGGTCATTTACTTTAGTGATTTATAGACACTTCAAACACTGCTAGGATTATCCTGCCAGGTATGGCCTGTTATGCGTTTGTGCTGCAGAACTAAACTGTTTTGTAGTTTGTACAAAATTGTACATGCGTTTTTTTTGGGCCTCTAAACTAATGAGTTGAGTTGGAATGAGATTGTACAGAACCACATGGGGGAGGGGCACCCTTCTATGTAAAAATGTAAGAAAGTCTGGCTCAGTATACGCTACATTACAATAACCATAATTTATAATTTTTTTGGGGGGGGGGTTCGCAGAAAAAGAGAGGATCATAGAACACAGAAGTGACGATGGCAACGCAGACGACCCGAAAAAGAAGAAAGCGAGGAGGCAGAGGACTCATTTCACCAGCCAGCAGCTGCAAGAGCTCGAAGCCACCTTCCAGAGGAATCGCTACCCGGACATGAGCACAAGAGAGGAGATAGCCGTGTGGACCAACCTCACCGAGGCCAGAGTCAGGGTAAGTCTCGAGACGCGGTGCGTAAAACGTGTGTAAAGTCTATTCAGAGGGAAACCATAAAGATGTGAATGAACGGATTCTACAGTGAAAACTTTTCAGTTGAAACTTGTTCGGGGTTTATTACTTTACTTCAAGCCTACACTCGAATATCACTTGGATGATTTCGTCGCAATAATTACCAATGATTACTAACGGTATGACGTGGAACTGACACCATAATTCTCCTCCCCCAAGCGTTTTAAAGTTGCTCATTGTAAATCCCCACTCAAACTAACTGGTTCTCCCACCAATTACATTTTCGATAACATCTTTCGGGGGTGACAAATGAACACAAATGTATCCACTTTTGGTGACTTTGCATCTACTATGTTTTAATAAGTATAGCCTGTAGCCTGCACCCCTATACTGCGCCAATTCATTTATACATATTTATTTCGGTAACAGTTTACTTACAGATATGATTAGTGCTGTAATGTGTATTGTTCGACGACACTCCACTGTAGACGTGTTACTCTAGAAACCTTTTACAGCAGAAACATGTTTAGTGAAGTGCAATGAGTAATGTCCATACTTACTCTACATATACACCGTTCCTTCGAGTATAATTGCAGTGGATCTATTGGAAACCCCTTTTAGCCAAATTCAACCCAAACCCCTATAACTCTGTTGTCTGTTCACACTGCTATGCTTTATCTTGGCCAGGTCGCAGTTGCAAATGAGAACTTGTTCTCAACTAGCCTACCTGGTTAAATAAAGGTAAAATAAAAAATAAACAAATCGGGTGTTTTTAATTGCAATATAGGCAAGAAACAAGATAGGCTTGAGTTTGTGTCCTAGGCTTACAATTAGGCATATGCATGTGTACATATGTACATGTGTCAATATTTTCAAGCCTACATATCCAAACGACAAAATGCACCCCCAGTTAGCAACAAGTAGACAGTATTTCAAAACCCAATAAGCGATGTTAATTTAAGTTTTTCGATGGCTAGAAGATCATATTACTATTATCCACAGCCTAATAGTTTTTAATTTTAATTTTATGAGGGTCACAAACTCTTATTGACCCCCAATTGCAGTCGATTATCATACTGTATCGTTGACTTTATTAGCCAACAGTACGGAATTACCCACACACTGAATAGACGCATAACATCATATGTTTTAATTAAATGGTCTTGCGAAAGGGCCGAGCAAAAAAACGTATTGATAATACAACTGTTGATAACAATGAATGTGATAATTCGACTAGTAGCATTAGTTAATATGCCTAAAATCTGGTTCATTTTGAGACATAGACCTACAGCTAAAAGACAATGACGAGAAGACGTTTCTAATTTATATACCCACCGATGTGTTCTAAACCTATGCCATCCAAAACGTTAACGTCTTTATAGACAATTTATCAGTAGCCTACAACCGTTTACCCCGGAACATAGCCGCGGCACCCCCAGAAAAACCGGGAAAAAAATCTATAAATATTTTTTTTAAATATATAATACACCGGATGTTTCCATGGTAAAGTATTTACGAGGTGTTTCTTATTAGACAAACTGAGCCAATTTTGTCAATATTGATATTCTAGGTTTTCCATCATTCATAGGCTCGATAGGCCTAGCTATACATTTTAAATCGGACTGTTATGGATTGTATTGTGCATGTGGCAAATAATAATACCAGTATTATTATCATTATATTAAATTAAATTATTGTTATAGATATGTTGAATACATCTTTTTTTTTCTCTTTGATATTTAGGTGTGGTTCAAAAATCGCAGGGCGAAATGGAGGAAGCGTGAACGCAACCAGCAAATGGACCTGTGCAAGAACAGCTACCTGCCCCAGTTCAGTGGCCTCATGCAGCCCTACGACGACATGTATCCCGCCTACACCTACAATAACTGGACGAACAAAGGACTGACACCGGCCCCTCTGTCCACAAAGAACTTCACCTTTTTCAACTCAATGAGCCCACTCACATCCCAGTCAATGTTCTCGGCTCCTAACTCCATCTCTTCTATGACTATGGCCGGAGGTATGGGCCACTCCGCTGTACCGGGGATGCCGACTGCGGGCCTGAACAACATCAGTAATCTTAACGGCATCGGCACCTCTACAATGAACTCAGCCATGTCCTCCTCCGCCTGTCCGTATGGACCTCCCGGTTCCCCTTACAGCGTATACAGAGACACATGTAACTCTAGCCTGGCGACTCTGAGACTGAAATCAAAACAGCATCCAACCTTTGGATACAGCGGGTTGCAAAGTCCCGGGTCTAGCCTTAACGCCTGCCAATACAACAGTTGACCGATCAGCCGCGATGAAAATAATTTGCCGACAGCTGTGGGTCTAGAAGGCCTACCTGCGAATGGGGCGAAAGACAACTAAACTGGATTAGTTGTAATCATTTTTTCAAATGGATTATGCGGGTTGTATGTGTTTACCATTGAACTTGCACAACAATTTAAATGTTTTTTTTTTTGATTTATAAAGTGATGAAGACGTGTTACATTGAACATAAGAAACAGACAAAGGAACATCTGTGTATTTTCGCTTGCTTGCTTTGAGGACTCAAAACAATTTAAAACGTGGCTTGTATACTCCTGGTCTTGGATTAGGAACAAAAAAAAAAGTGCAACAAAAAGGCGTATCCAGACTCGGTAGAAAAATAATTATATTGTACATAGCTTATATTGCTCATGTGTGCTTTACCGTCTTTGCAGGGGGTGCCACGGGCCCGGTTAAATGTGTCTTTTTTTTTTTTTAGCGTGAGTGTCATTTTATAGCCTGCTTTGTCTGGAGTATTTTAGCATTTTTACGTGCTGAAAATAGAAATCCCGCATGCTTTAACTTCAGTGCAACGTGTTTTGTACAAGTTGATAATTATGTGAGATAAAGCAAAGTCCATTATACTGTAAACAAAAGGTGATTGATGATCTGTTTGAATACAATAAAAGCAGATAGTAGTTTATTTCAGGTATCTATTTAATAAAAAGGGAAAAGGTATAAACGAACACAAACATTTTCCAAGTTTATGTAATAAAATGGGAGTTCGAAGTATTCTTTTTATTTCATCTTTATTTTGGCAGAGAGTCATGACTCATGCTTCTAAATAGCCAATACCGGCTTAGAATACATTATTTACAACTCAGACCAATCTTGACCAGTTAACATCCATATTCTGCCAGTCAATGAGCATTCCGACGATTGCCGTCTGTGCTTTTCGTTCGACTGGATATTTCACATTACAGATCTTATTATGTTGACAACGCGTTGTGGTTTGAATGATGTGGGCTGAACCACAGATGAGAAGCAGGCTACTGCAAGAGCATTTAGACCAGGCAACTCCTTTAAGTAATCAAACTCGCTATGATGAAAAGCTGAGACTTGCTACTGGCGAGCGACTTGGCAATTTCCCTCCATTCCAGCTTGGTTTCTTCATCACTTATTTTTGAGCCTAGGCTATTCGTTTTTAGACTTTTTTTCTTCTTCTTACTGTCAAGAAAATGCTGCAGCGGGGATATACACTCATACTGGTAGACCTACGAACTGGAATTGGATATTGTGACGCGAAATTCTCACAATATCCAATTCCAGCTCCTAAGCCCAACACACCTTTAATACAGGCCCCGAACAATAGCCAATTTAAACCGCATCACTGAATAACTGTGATAACGCGAATAATCAGCGAGATTTTACAACGACTATGAGTGTTTGAAGTTGTCAAAGCGTGATGGTTTTTCCTCTTGACAGTTATTAAGAGAGGGGATCAATACGATATCTCTAGGTTCACACCTTCAGCCAATCCCATATCTATAGTACTGACCCATTAGGATGATATTCACGCCGTACTATGCTGCAACTACAATGGCTATGTACTTTTAATGATTGATAATATGCCTTTTACAGGGGTCATTGCGTTTTAGTCTTTCTTCATTTAATAGGCTATATATATATATATATAAAGAATCAAATAACTTATGTAAAATATTATACAAATAAATCAAGATACATTAAATTACATATTGGCAGAGTTTGCTAAGGGCTGATCAAGTGTTTGACGATCAGATAACACCCACGGGCCTAACCCTTGACAAACGTTTTCCTAACTCAAAGCGTGTAAACCAAGCATTGATGTCAATGGGAGTTTCATACACCCGTGGCGATTAGGCTGGCTCTATCGTCATATGGTTACGTTGTTCATGACATCATAATAAATAAAAAAAAACAATCATATATTTTCCAATTAGCCCCCACCCCCTGTAAATCTTCAAACAGTTATGTATATACATACACGATAGCAATTACTGGTGTCTACTTCCCTCCGAACATATCTTACAGCAAGAGTGTCTAACTACTCCAAACAGCGCAAAATGCAATGACAGTCTGTACTTGTACCAAACAGGTTTGCAACTAGTGAGAAGATAGTTCATGACCCACGTATTGACTTGGAGAATGAATCATCCAGAACTCCATATAAAGTCCCCGTGTAACAGATGACGTGTTGTGCCTGTCTGTGGCTGTTCACCAGTAGACAGAGGGGTTACGTGGGCCTCCGGATTCTACAGATAGTAGCCTACCTCACAGTGGCCCCAAACCTGAGTACAGACATGACTATGTGGGCCATCTGGACTGGACTCTCCCTGCCTGGCTGACAGCCTCAAATGGAACCCATTCCCTACTTAGTGCACTTATTTAAACAGGGTCCTTGGGGCCTCTGGTCAAAAAAAGTTGTGCACTATCTAGGGAATAGAGTGCCATTTGGGATGGATCCTGGAGACATTTTGAAGACCATTCTCTGCCAACTCTATCCAATGGAATGGACATCACCATAGCCAACCCACAACAAAGACCTGACAGACAACTTTATAGAAACGTGCCAACATATGTCCTCTTTTTTTAATTTGAATACCAGTATGCAAATGAACAAGGATTTCAGCTCTCAGTAGTTCTCAGTCGGATCCCTGTTCCTGTACCTGTTGTTACGCCCTCATTTTGATTTTCCTCTCTCTCAGTGCTTTCTGTTCCATTTCAATCAAGTCTTCTTCCAGTAAGTCACTCAGAATCAGAACGGCCTCAGAGTACAGCTGCTGCAGCCTGCAAGGGGACGATCTTTTTTGTTATATATCTCTTCATCACACTTTAGTTACCTTACTTTTCATAACTATAGCCTCTATAATTACCCATAACTTAAAAGTCATTACAGTAGCTAGATAACACACGCGCACACACACACACACACACACACACACGTTTTCTTTACAAATGAGATATCACCCTTTCATAAGGCAGCCTTGTTATTCAATGCCTTAAAATCAACTGTGTTTTTGCTATAAAAGACATAAAACCGTGTGTGTAAAGATTTATGGTCTATAGTCATTTAGTTGCAGATTTCTTAGGATGTGGTTTGATGATTTGAACCTGAAACAAAATGACAACCAAAACAGTTGGTTGTTTGGATGGTAAAAACGTGTAGAAGACTGGGTGACGATAGTGCATGCTGTTACAAGCCCTACACCGACAAAAGTACTATAATCATGCACGTCCACAGAAAAAAAAACGTAGTAATTACCCAAATCATCATCTTTACGTCAAAAATATATTTTTTTTGGGGGGGGGGGACGAAGTTGACACGTGACATTCATTTAAGGATTATGGTACTAAGTCTACATCGTTAGGTAAAAAAAAAAATATATATATATATATGAGACTTCATTATGCAAAATTGACATCATTGGATGTATCCATTTCTTAAACGGGATATTCTAGAAAAACACAGCTTAGAAATGTTTCCGTAACATCCAGGTTTCTAGGATAAGACAACAAAAAAAACATCGTTCTGATTTGAAAAGTGCCTCCGGTCCATGTATTGAAAAAGAAAGTCAACAACAACAATTCAAACAGAGAGCTTTTAATGGACATGTAGAATGTTATTTCCGATCCCTCTATCTCCACTTCATGGCTGTCATAAACCTCTCTCTCAAACCCTATTCTCTTCCTACTTTGCACAAACACTCAATTGAGTAAAAAAAAAAAAAAAAAAAACACCTATCTGTCTTTATAACTCTCGTTTACAGTCTGTTTGCCCCTCACAGAAGAATCATGAACTCTTTATAGGAGAGTCTGTTTGGCTGTGACCCAGATAGGACTCTGATTGAGAGTGTGTGTGTGTGTTTGTGTGTGTGTGTGTGGTCTCTGAGACAGACATTTGGTGGTAAGCTAGCTCAGTTAACAATACATTTAGTGCTTGGTGTACTGTGTCCCAAATTCCTTCATGCACTATATAGGGAATAGGGTGCCATAGGGCTCTGGTCTATAGTAGTGCACTATATAGGGAATAGGGTGCCTACTTGTTCAGACTGTAGGGTGCTGTGGGGTGCCTACTTGTTCAGACTGGAGGGTGACTACTTGTTCAGACTGTAGGGTGCTGTGGGATGCCTACTTGTTCAGACTGGAGGGTGCTGTGGGATGCCTACTTGTTCAGACTGGAGGGTGCCTACTTGTTCAGACTGTAGGGTGTTGTAGGGTGCTGTAGGGTGCCTACTTGTTCAGACTGTAGGGTGTTGTAGGGTGCTGTAGGGTGCCTACTTGTTAAGATTGTAGGGTGCTGTAGGGTGCCTACTTGTTAAGACTGTAGGGAGCCTACTTGTTAAGACTATAGGGTGTTGTAGGGTGCCTACTTGTTAAGACTGTAGGGAGCCTACTTGTTAAGACTATAGGGTGTTGTAGGGTTCTGTGGGGTGCCTACTTGTTCAGATTGTAGGGTGCTGTAGGGTGCCTACTTGTTAAGACTATAGGGTGTTATAGGGTGCTGTGGGGTGCCTACTTGTTCAGACTAATGTGCTGTAGGGTGTTGTAGGGTGGCTACTTGTTAAGATTGTAGGGTCTTGTAGGGTGCCTACTTGTTAAGACTGTAGGGAGCCTACTTGTTAAGACCGTAGGGTGTTGTGGGGTGCCTACTTGTTCAGACCGTAAGGTGATGTAGGGTTCCTACTTGTTCAGACCGTAAGGTGCTGTAGGGCTCCTACTTGTTCAGACCGTAAGGTGCTGTAGGGTTCCTACTTGTTCAGACCGTAAGGTGCTGTAGGGTTCCTACTTGTTCAGACCGTAAGGTGCTGTAGGGTTCCTACTTGTTCAGACCGTAAGGTGCTGTAGGGTTCCTACTTGTTCAGACCGTAAGGTGCTGTAGGGTTTCTACTTGTTCAGACCGTAAGGTGCTGTAGGGTTCCTACTTGTTCAGACCGTAAGGTGCTGTAGGGTTCCTACTTGTTCAGACCGTAAGGTGCTGTAGGGTTCCTACTTGTTCAGACTGTAAGGTGCTGTAGGGTGCCAACTTGTTCAGACTGTAGGGTGTTGTGGGGTGCCTACTTGTTCAGACTGTAGGGTGTTGTGGGGTGCCTACTTGTTCAGACTAATGTGATGTAGGGTGTTGTAGGGTTCCTACTTGTTCAGACCATAAGGTGCTGTAGGTTTCCTACTTGTTCAGACTGTAAGGTGCTGTAGGGTTCCTACTTGTTCAGACTGTGGGGTGTTGTGGGGTGCCTACTTGTTCAGACTAATGTGATGTAGGGTGTTGTAGGGTTCCTACTTGTTCAGACCATAAGGTGCTGTAGGTTTCCTACTTGTTCAGACTGTAAGGTGCTGTAGGGTTCCTACTTGTTGACAGTGGTGTCCTGGTGATCCAGGGTGGTCAGGTAGATGTCTATGAAGGACATGCTGGTACACAGGTCCTCCATCACAGTGTAATCAGTGTGACGCAGAGACTTGTTGAACTGTTGCACTAGCTTGGTGAAGTTGCCTGTCTGTATGGAGGGAGGAGAGCAGATCGGGGTTCAAACGCTATTCGAAATCTTTAAAATAGCTTTAGCATTTCCTTTAGCCTGTGATTAATTATATTGGTTCCACTGCGCCAGGCAAGCTCAATGAAGCCCAGATTAAGTATTTGAAATGATTTCAAATTGTTTTTGAACCCAGGTCTGGAGAAGAGCGTGTTAAGTAGGTCATGTTTGGATGTCTGTCGCAAGTGTCATTCACAAAACAGCGTCAATCGCCACAAAATGGCTAGCGGTGTCAATCACCACAAAATGGCTAGCGGTGTCAATCACCACAAAATGGCTAGCGGTGTCAATCACCACAAAATGGCTAGCGGTGTCAATCACCACAAAATGGATGGCGGAGTCAATCACCACAAAATGGATGGCGGAGTCTATCATCAGGGTGAAAAAGTAAAGAATCAAGTCAACACCTGTTTGTGCATCGGTATCCCACAACGTAAACCAACCTTAGTCCTAAGTAACATTAGGGCATCCTGAGTGGCGCAGCGGTCTAATGCACTGCATCTC
Source organism: Oncorhynchus kisutch (assembly GCF_002021735.2). Taxonomy (NCBI): domain Eukaryota; kingdom Metazoa; phylum Chordata; class Actinopteri; order Salmoniformes; family Salmonidae; genus Oncorhynchus; species Oncorhynchus kisutch. The sequence continues at coordinate 46,946,058 of NC_034201.2, forward strand.
AGTGCTAGGGTATCGTCACTACAGACCCTGGTTCGATTCCAGGCTGTATCACAACCGGCTGTGATTGGGAGTCCCATAGGGCGGTGCACAATTGGCCATCGTTGTCCGGGTTAAGGTTTGGCCGAGGTAGGCCGTCATTGTAAATAAGAATTTGTTCTTAACTGACTTGCTTGGTTAAATATATATTTTTTAATAGTCTAACATAAACCTAACCTGCATGTCCCAAATACCACCCTATTCCCTATATAGTGCACTACTATAGCACCCTATTCCCTATATAGTGTACTACTATAGCTGCCTATTCCCTATATAGTGTACTACTATAGCACCCTATTCCCTATATAGTGCACTACTATAGCACCCTATTCCCTATATAGTGCACTACTATAGCACCCTATTCCCTATATAGTGCACTACTATAGCACCCTATTCCCTATATAGTGCACTCCTTTTGACCAAATTCCTATAGTACACAGTATAGGGAGGGGACACCTGGCTCTGGTGTGAGTGTCACCTGGCTCTGGATTAGATTCCTGATCTCGTTCTTCTGTCTCTGGATGATGGCGTGTTTCTTCTGGGTCAGCGAAGCCTCCCGTTCGCTTTGTACCTCATTCTCAAAACGCTTCGTTGCGTGCTGGAGAAAACACATGAAAAAGTATTGGATTCCTAGCTACGATTTGTACAACTGGTTTTCAAATCTATAAATGCAGAATTCCTAGTGTACTGTGTATTAAACCCGAAAAGTCGATTGAAAACACCTGTGCATCAAAAGTGAATAGTTCATACTAAGACCAAGACGTACGTGAATTACAACATTATTTGAAATATAAATTGCCTTTTGTTTTTTTTTGCATATAAAAACGGGTAGCTTTTCCCTTAAACCAGTTGCTAAAAGTCGTCCTCGGATCTTAGGAGCAGAGGCTAAGATCCGTATTTATTTTCTATTACCTTGTTATGTTTATTCAGAGATCCATTACTACCAGCACCGCCCCCCCCCCCCTCCACGCCACATGGTGGAGGACGGAAATAACACTCCACACATTATCACGCTATAGCAGCTCCCCAAAGGAAACCCAGAGGGCCTCCCGATCCATCCATCCCCTCACTCTGGATGTGTCCCAAACAGCACCCTATTCACACACACAAAGGTTTTCTTTATTTGTACTATTTTCTACATTGTAGAATAATGGTGAAGACATCAAAACTATGAAATAATAAAAATACAATGTAGAAAATAGTCAAAATAAAGAAAAACCCCTAGAATGAGTAGATGTGTCCAAACTTGACTGGTACTGTAGGTATATATGTACACAACGTATGAGGACCCCTTCCCATTTTTCCCATTTTGTTACAGCCTTGTTCTAAAATGGACTAAATATCAATTTTTCCTCATACAAACATATTTTTGCAAACGTATTCAAATAAACAGCAATACCTTATTTACTTAAGTATTCAGACCATTTGCTATGAGACTCGAAAATTTACCTCAGGTGGATCCTGTTTCCGTTGATCATCCTTGAGATGTTTTTACAACTTGATTGGAGTCCACCTGTGGTAAATTCAATTGAATGGACATGATTTGGAAAGGCACACATCTGTCTGTATAAAAAGGTCCCACAGTTGACAGTGCATGTCAGAGCAAAAACCAAGCTGTGAGGCTGATGGAAATGTCCGTAGAGCTCCGAGACAGGATTGGGTCAAGGCACAGATCTGGGGAAGGGTACCAAAAATATTCTACAGCATTGAAGGTCCCCAAGAACACAGTAGCCTCCATCATTGTGAAAAGGAAGAAGTTTGGAACCACCAAGACTCTTCCTAGAGCTTGCCGCCAGGCCAAACTGAGCAATCGGGGGAGAATGACCTTGTTCAGGGAGGTGACCAAGAACCCGATGGTCACTTAAAGAGCTCCTCTGTGGAGATGTGAGAAACTTCCAGAAAAACAACCATCTCCACAGCACTCCACCAATCAGGCCTTTATGGTAGAGTGGCAAGACGAAAGCCACTCCTCAGTAAAAGGCACATGACAGCCTGCTTGGAGTTTGCCAAAAGGCACCTAGATTCTCTTGTCTGATGCCAAGCTTCACATCTGGAGGAAACCTGGCACCATCCCTATGGTGAAGCATGGTGGTGGTGATGTTTTTCAGCAGGAAGGACTGGGAGACTAGTCAGGATTAAGGGAAAGATGAGCAAAGTACAGAGAGATCCTTGATGAAAGCCTGCTCCAGACCTCAGACTGGGGCGAAGGGTCACCTTCCAACAGGACAATGACTATAAGCACGCAGCAGAGACAACACAGGAGTGGCTTCGGGACAAGACTATGAATTTCCTTGAGTGGCCCAGCCAGAGCCCTGACTTGAACCCGATGGAGCATCTCTGGAGACCTGAAAACAGCTGTGCAGCGACACTCCCCATCCAACCTGACAAAGCTTGAGAGGATCTTCAGAGAAGAATGGGAGAAACTCCCTAAATACAGGGGCGCCAAGCTTGTAGCATCATACCCAAGACTCGAGGCTGTAATCGCTGCCAAAGGTGCTTCAACAAAGTACTGAGCAAAGGGTATGAATACTTACGTAAATATTTTGAATACATTTGCAAAAATGTCTGAAAACCTGTTTTAGCTTTGTCATTTTGGGGTATTGTGTGTAGATTGATGAAGGGGGGGGGGGGGGGGGGCTATTTAATCCATTTTAGAACAAGGCTGTAACATAAGATGTGGAAATATCGAGGGGTCTACATATTTTCCTAAAGCACTGTGTTTTTTTATTTAACAAGGAAAGTCAGTTCAGAACAAATTCTTATTTACAATGACGGCCTAACACCGGCCAAACCCAGACGACACTGGGCCAATTGTGCGCCGCCCTATAGGTCTCCCAATCACAGCCGGTTGTGATACAGCCTGGATGTGTGTGTGTGATATATATATATATATATATATATATATAGGCCCTGGTTGAAAAGTAGTGCAGTATAAAGGGAATAGGGGGCTGTTTGAGATGCAACCAGCAGCAATAAAAGAAGGTACTCACTCACTCACGCAGTGCTATGTGAACAAGTTATATCCCGAGGCCGCATTGATTGTAGCTGGGGACTTTCCAAATTTCCTCCTGAAATTCTATCAACACATCTCCTGTCCTACACGTGGAGAGCGTATGCTTGACAATTGTTACGCTCTCCTCCGGGATGGCTACAAGGCCCTCCCCCGCACTCCCTCTGGCAAATCAGATCACGGCTCCATCTTGCTCCTCTCCCCTCCTATAGGCAGAAACTTAAGCAGGAAGCACCAGTGGTAAGGACTGTTCAACGCTGATCTGACCAATCAGAATCTATGCTGCAAGACAGTTTTGATCACGCGGACTGGGAAAATGTTCCCGGGTCGCCTCTGAGAATAGTATAGTAGGACTCGGGTTCATCAGGAAGTGCATAGAGGATGTTGTTCCCTCTGATGGTTAGAACTTATCCAAACCAAAAACCCGTGGATAGATGGCAGCATTTGCACAAAACTTAAACCACATTTAAAACACGCAAGGTGACTGAGAACATGGACAAACAGACCAGCTATGACCTCCGTAAGGCAATCAAAGAGGCAAAACAACAACAGTACAGAGATGATTTGAGTCGCAATTCAACAGCTCAGACACGAGACCCATGTGCCTCCAGAATATCATAGATTATAAAGAGATAGCAAGCCAAGTCGCAGACACTGACGCCGCTCTCCTGGACAAGCTTAACACCTTCTCCCACTTTCGAGGAAAACAACACAAAGCCACCGACGTGTGCCCCCCATCGCTCACGAGGAATGTGTGCTCCCGATCTCCGTGGTTGACGTAAGACATTCAAGCTTGTTAACCCCTCGCAAGTCTGCCAACCCAGAAGGCATCCCAATTCGCATCCTCAGAGCATGTACAGACCAGCTGGCTGGATTACCAACAACGATGAGATTCCGGGAAAATAACCTCTCCCTCAGACGACAAGGCGCAACAGCACCTCTTCAACCTCAAGAGGCTGAAAAAATTTGGCTTGGCCCCTAAGAACCTCACAAACTTCTACAGATGCACCATCCTGTCGGGCTGTACCACCGCCTGGTACAACAACTGCACCACAGGGCTCTCCAGAGGGTGGTGCGGTCAGCCCAACACATCATCCAGTGCACACTGCCTGCCATTCAGGACATCTACAGCACCCAGTGTCACAGGAAGGTCAAGAAGATCATCAAGGACCTCAGCCACCCGAGCCACGGCCTGTTCACACCACTACCATCTAGAAGGTCATTAAGGACCTCAGCCACTCGAGCCATGGCCTGTTCACACCGCTACCATCTAGAAGGTCATTAAGGACCTCAGCCACCCGAGCCATGGCCTGTTCACACCGCTACCATCTAGAAGGTGGAGACAGTACAGGTGCATCCAAGCTGGGACCAGACTGATAGAATCTGTTTATCTCCAGGTCATCAGATTGTTAAACAGTCATCACTAGCTGGCCTCCGCCCAGTATCCTTTCCTGAACCTTAGACATTGTCACTAGTCAGATACCAGCCAATAATCTATCCTGCAACTTAGAGACTGCTGCCCAATGTACATAAAAGTAATTAAACACTGGTCACTTTAACAAGGTTTATATACTGTTCACTGAGTACTGCCCCTATACAGTGGGGCAAAAAAGTATTTAGTCAGCCACCAATTGTGCAAGTTCTCCCACATAAAAAGATGAGAGAGGCCTGTAATTTTCATCATAGGTACACTTCAACTATGACAGACAAAATGAGAAAAAAAATCCAGAAAATCACATTGTAGGATTTTTTATGAATTTATTTGCAAATTATGGTGGAAAATAAACTTTTGTTATTGACCAAATACTTTTCTCAATACTTTGTTATATACCCTTTGTTGGCAATGACAGAGGTCAAATGTTTTCTAAGTCTTCACAAGGTTTTCACACACTGTTGCTGGTATTTTGGCCCATTCCTCCATGCAGATCTCCTCTAGAGCACTGATGTTTTGGGGCTGTTGCTGGGCAACACAGACTTTCAACTCCCTCCAAAGATTTTCTATGGGGTTGAGATCTGGAGACTGGCTAGGCCACTCCAGGACCTTGAAATGCTTCTTACGAAGCCACTCCTTCGTTGCCCGGGCGGTGTGTTTGGGATCATTGTCATGCTGAAAAGACCCAGCCACGTTTCATCTTCAATGCCCTTGCTGATGGAAGGAGGTTTTCACTCAAAATCTCACGATACATGGCCCCATTCATTCTTTCCTTTACACGGATCAGTCATCCTAGTCCCTTTGCAGAAAAACAGCCCCAAAGCATGATGTTTCCACCCCCATGCTTCACAGTAGGTATGGTGTTCTTTGGATGAAACTCAGCATTCTTTGTCCTCCAAACACAACAAGTTGAGTTTTTACCAAAAAGTTATATTTTGGTTTCATCTGACATTCTCCCAATCTTCTTCTGGATCATCCAAATGCTCTCTAGCAAACTTCAGACGGGCCTGGACATGTACTGGCTTAAGCAGGGGGACACGTCTGGCACTGCAGGATTTGAGTCCCTGGCGGCGTAGTGTGTTACTGTGTGATGTGATTTTCTGGATTTTTTTTCTCATTTTGTCTGTCATAGCTGAAGTGTACCTATGATGAAAATTACAGGCCTCATCTTTTTAAGTGGGAGAACTTGCACAATTGGTGGCTGACTAAATACTTTTTTGCCCCACTGTATATAGGACCATCCACCCTTACCTGGGATATGGATGCATGAAGACCTAAGGTTGGATACATTGTAACAATACAAAAATTAAAAATAAATCACCTGGGAGCATGAATGCAACTGAATGCATTCAAAAGAAATGTGTCTTCCACATTTAACCCAACCCCTCTGAATCAGAGAGGTGCGGGGGGGGGGGGCTGCCATAATCGACATCAATATCTTTGGTGCCCGGGGAACAGTGGGTCATCTGACTTGTTAATGACAGATTTATCTTGTCAGCTCTGCGATTCAAACCAGCAACCATTCGGTTACTTGCCCAATGCTCTAACCACTAGGCTACAACAGTGTTCAGCATTTTCTATTTAATTTTACATACCGTTTTACCCACTTTATACTGTATGCATATATACTGTTTTCTAGTCATGGTTCATCCTATAGAACTACTGCAGTAAACACATTTTCTATTCACATACTGTGCATACACACCATTCACATACATCGGCTTGGTATTTTTGATTTATTGTTTGGTATTGTATAAGGATCCCCATTTAGCAGTTGCAAAAGCAGCAGCTTCTCTTCCTGGAGTTCAACACAAAACGTAATACAGAACATCATTAGACAAGAACACAGAACATGAAACGTAATACAGAACATCATTAGACAAGAACACAGAACATGAAACGTAATACAGAACATCATTAGACAAGAACACAGAACATGAAACGTAATACAGAACATCATTAGACAAGAACACAGAACATGAAACGTAATACAGAACATCATTAGACAAGACCAGCTCAAGGACAGAACTACATGCATTTTGTTTAAAGGCACACGTAGCCCACATATCAGTGCAGACACACAAACTATCTAGGTGAAATAGAGGAGTGCCGAGACCTGTTGCTTTATCCGTTATTTGAAACCAGGTTTGCTATTTATTTGAGCAATATGAGATGGAAGGAAGTTCCATGCAATAAGGGCTCTATATAATATGGAACGCTTTCTTGAATTTGTTCTGGATTTGGGGACTGCGAAAAGACCCCTGGTGGCATGTCTGGTGGGATAAGTGTGTCAGAGCTGTGTAAGTTGACTACGCAAACAATTTGGGATTTCCAACAATGTTTCTTACAAAAAGAAGTGATGCAGTCAGTCTCTCCTCAACTCTTAGCCAAGAGAGACTGACATATAAATACTATGTATCAGCCCTCTGATTACAATGAAGAGCAAAACGTGTCGCTCTGTTCTGGGCCAGCTGCAGCTTAACTAGGTATTTCCTTGCAGCACTTGACCACACGACTGGACAATAATCAAGATTAGACAAAACTAGAGCCTGCAGAACTTGCTTTTTGGAGTGTGGTCTCAAAAACAGCAGAGCATCTCTTTATTACAGATAGACCTCTCCCCATCTTTACAACCATTGAGTCTATATGTTTTGACCATGACAGTTTACAATCTAAGGTAACGCCAAGTAATTTAGTCTCCTCAACTTGTTCAACAGCCACACCATTCATTACCAGATTCAGCTGAGGTCTAGAACTTAAGGAATGATTTGTACCAAAAATACAAAACGCTTAGCGTTTAGAGATGCTCAGGACCAGTGTATTACTGGCCACCCCATTCCAAAACTGCAACTCTGTTAAGGGTTTCAGTGACTTCATTAGCTGTGGTTGCTGATGCGTATACGGTTGAATCATCAGCGTACATGGACACACGTGGTTTGTTTAATGCCAGCGGCAGGTCATTGGTAAAAATAGAAAAGAGTAGAGAGGGCCTCGAGAGCTGCTGTGTGTTACTCCACACTTCACATGTTTGACATGAGAGAAGCTTCCATTAAAAAGAAAGCCCTCAGTTCTATTAGATAGATTGCCATATGGTGGATTCGGAGCGGAGGTTGAAATTACAATTCAAAGGACTGCACTGAAATCTAACAGTACAGCGTCCACAATCTTCTTATTATCCAGTTCTTTCAACCAATCATCAGTCATTTGTGTCAGTGCAGTACATGTTGAGTGGCCTTCTCTAAAAGCATGCTGAAAGTCTGTTGTTAATTTGTTTACAGAGAAATAGCATTGTATTTGGTCAAACACACAAAAAAAATCCAACAGTTTGCTAAGAGCTGGCAGCAAGCTTATAAACTCAGCAATGAAAAAGAAACATCCTCTCACTGTCAACTGCGTTTATTTTCAGCAAACTTAACATGTGTAAATATTTGCATGGACATAAGATTCAACAACTGAGACATAAACTGAACAAGTTCCACAGACGTGTGACTAACAGAAATTGAATAATGTGTCCCTGGGGGGTCAAAATCTAAATTAGCAGTCAGTATCTGGTGTGGCCACCAGCTGCATTAAGTACTGCAGTGCATATCCTACTTTACCACTCTTGGGTTGCAGAATTACTTTGGCTTACCTGCAGGCCTGAGGACAAAGACTTGCCTCTAGGCTCAGATTAAAGATATGACAGATAGCCACTCCTATATCAGCTACCCTTCTCAATAGCTTTCCATCTAAGTTGTCAATGCCAGGAGATTTGTCATTATTGATCATTAACCATTTTTCCACCTCTCCCACACTAACTTCACAAAATTCGAACTTGCACTGCTTTTCTTTCATTATTTGTTTCATTTTATGCATTAATATAATTGCTCTCTGTTTGTTGTTGGCATTTCCTGCCCAAGTTTGCCCACTTTGAAATAAATAATTAAAATAATTGGCAACATCAAATGGTTTTGTGATGAATACGCCATCTGATTCAATGAAAAATGGAGTTGAATGTCTTTCTGCCCATAGTTTCATTTAAAATACTCCAACTGTTTATTCCATTGTTCTTTATATCATTGATCTTGGATTCATAATACAGTTTCTTCTTCTTAGTCACATCATTTCTCAGTTTGCAGTAAGTCAGATGTGCAGACAGACTTACTAGCCACTCAGTTTGCTCCATCTCTTTCAACCAATACAGTTTTTCAATTCCTCATAAATCCACAGAGCCTTAACAGTTCTAACAAGTGCATGTTTATCAATAATTGGAAGAAGCAATTTCATAAATTAATCAAGTGCAGCATCTGGATGCTCCTCATTAAAATCACATCAGACCAAGAAATATATTTAACATCATCCACATAAGAGTCACAGCCAAATCTTTTGTATGAGCTCTTATACACTATTTTAGGCCCAGCTGTTGGAACTTTGTCTTTCCTGCATATAGCCACTATATTGTGATCACTGCATCCAATGGGTACGGATACAGCTTTAAAACAAAGTTCTGCAGTATTAGTAGAAATGTGATCGATACATGTGGATGATCTTGTTCCTGTAGTGTTTGTAAAAACACCCTGGTAGGTTGATTAATAACCAGATTACAGGCACCAGACTACCGGCACTGGCTACAGTAAAACGCTTCATCTTGAGCGGACAGCTTGATGAAAACCAGTCAATATTCAGGTCCCCAAGAAAGTAGACCTTTCTGTTAACATCATACACTATCAAGCATTTCAGATATATTATTTACATACTGATTGTTAACACTTGGTGGCCTATAGCAACAAAAAAGAAAAAGGCTTTAGATGCACCAAGTGAACCTGCAACCACAACACTTCAACAACACTGGACATAAGATCTTCTCTAAGTATTACAGGGATTATGGCTCTGAATATATACAGCAACACCTCTCCCATAAGCATTTCTGTCTCTTCTATAGATGTTATATCCTTGTATTGCAACTGCTGTATCAAATGAATTATTTAAGTGAGTCTCAGAAATGGCTAATATATTAATGTTATCTGATGTTAGCATGTTATTGATTTCATGAACCTTATTTCTAAGGCTACATATATTAATATGGGCATTTTCAGCCCTTTCCTGAGTAGCTTATCAGAGATAGACATAATACTGAAAAGAGCAAGCAAAGCAAGAGAAAAATATATACATTCAGCAGTCAATTAATCAGTTGGTGTGTGTGTGTGTGGGGGGGGGGTGCTGTGGGGTTAAAACTATGAATCCAAAGGCTTGGCTCTCTCATCCCTTCCAGGCTTCTGGGAGGGAGGGTGAACAATGAGCCTGTCATAGCAGATGTAAGCAATGTCCCCACACGCTCTGGCAGCTTTCATATCTGGGATCAGTTCTTTCCTCTTCTGGCGCACAGCTTCAGGATAGTCCTCATTGAGGAAGATATACGTTCCTCTCAAGTTCTTGGCTCTTTCCAGAACAGCTACCTTGTCCTTGAACCTCAGGAACTTGACCACTATCGACCTGGGCCTGTCACCTGGGCCTGTCACCTGGGCCTGTCACCTGGGCCTGTCACCTGGGCCGGTGGTGGGTTTTCCAGTCCTGTGGGCTAGATCCACCTCAATCTTCCTGTGGTCCATCTACAATTTCTCAGAGATCATTTCTCTCACTTTGTCCTCAGACTCCGTCCAGGTCGCATGTGGAGATTCTGCAATTCCGTCCACAACCATGTTGTTCCGCCTTGGATAAATCGAGGGATAAATCGAGGGACAATCGTCATTGTTATCATGGATTCAGACACAGAACTGATGTCCTCTCTCAATGACTTACAGACTGCTGTCATCTTGCTCTTCTGTTTTAACTCATTGAGCTGACCATGGGAGAACTGCAAACTGTTCTTCAGGTTCGGGGCCTCTCTTGTCAGGTCGTCCATTCTTTGATTAGTAGAATCCACGAGTATTTGGACAAAACACTTGAAGCTATTTTCTCGTTGTTGTAACAACTGCTTGTTGGTCTATTTTTGTTCGTTTAAAAGATCCTTTACGTGTGATAGAGATACACCACTGACACTGTCCTCAACGGTACTCCCGCCGGCGCTGGTCTTTGTCACGGTAGCTAGCAACGTTGGTTACCCTGTTACGCCTTGCAGTTCCAGACAGGGAAGGTCATGGAGAAGATTGAAAACAACAAAACAGCAGGGATCTAGACAGCCACAAACCCGGAACAATCCACAGCCCCAGCCACAATTGTTAACCACATCACGGGCTGTGTTCAAGAAAACCCAGCTAGCTTGATATGCAGCTAGCTAGCAGCTAGGCTAGCTGCGACTCCAAATAGCTCCCCAGACCAGTCCTTGGGTCGGCAGGATCACTGGAAAGAGACAAGCAGTCCCAGAAACTGATGACAAATGCGTTGCTGGTTTCAAACTAAGAAGCTAGATAGCAGTGTAGAAGCTAGAAGTGTACCTATGATGAAAATTACAGGCCTCATCTTTTTAAGTGGGAGAACTTGCACAATTGGTGGCTGACTAAATACTTTTTTGCCCCACTGTATATCTTCTGTAAATTCACCCAGTGTAGATACTGTACATTGGTTGCATTTGGATTACTGTTACAGTGCTATTTGGGTTGTTAACCTTTTACTGTACTGGGCTCATCAGAGTCATACAGAGTGTTGCTTGATCGTCTTAAACAAATCTACTTTGAAACTAAATGTATATGCACCTCATACACGGTTATGGGCTTAACAAAAATATAGACACCTGTACCATGTCAGATATAGAGTGGAAATGTATTACATTTGAGTTTGTATCCCAATATTACATTTTATATACAGATCACAGATGACTGAAATATAACAAAACCATTTGACATAGAAACACTGGATTTTCAGGCTGTTTAAAAAACATGTGTTTAATAATTATGAAGTATATTAATAACATCCCACCCATGAAGCCACTAGGTCACTTGACTGCAGGAAAGGGCTACTTGGATTCGTCCCGACATTTCATGATTTCGTATATTATTTTTTTTGTGATTATTTGTGTACTTTGACATTTTACTCCATTGTTAAGGAGCTAGTAACATAAGCATTTCGCTGACCCCGCTATAACATCTGCTAAACTGTGTAAACTTTTGATTTGATTTTAAAGAGGTGGCCTGGTCGCTTGCTTTCTCCAGGGCGTCAGCTGTAAATAATTATACGAAGGGTCACATGTAGCCCTGCCTGAGAGCTGCCGTCTGGACATCACATCTGACTAAACCCCACAGAGACAGCACAGCACTGAGCTGAGCTGGCGTGGGCCCAGGAAGACAGGATGCATAGAAAATGGGACCCTATTCCCAATACAGGGCACTACTTTAGACTAGGCAGCGTACACTATGTATGGGAATAGGGTGCGATGCCATTTGGGACTCCCATGAGGACAGGGGGGGTTCAACCTGGAGGACAGGGGGGGGTCCAACCTGGAGGACAGGGGGGGGGGGTCCAACCTGGAGGACGGGGACGGGGGACGGGGGTCAACCTGGAGGACAGGGGGCAGAGGGGTTCAACCTGGAGGACAGGGGGCAGAGGGGTTCAACCTCAGTAGTAGTAGTAACAACAACGGTGGTAGTCCAGTACAGTACCTGGATCTCCATGATGACCACGCCGATGAACATGTTGAAGAAGATGAAGTAGCCGATGAGGATGAAGACGATGGTGAAGATGCGGCTGGAGTTCATCCCCAGGTCGTCAAGGTTCTGCTGCAGATCAGTCCAACCATCCACCTGAGGAGGGCAGAAACAATGGAATAAGAGTTGAAAAATGTCCAGTATTTTTCCCAAAATGCCCAAGTTTTCCAGAAATCACAGGATGATTCTTGGAATCAAAAGGGAAAATTTAAAACCTGGGAATTTGGGAGAAATTACCAGAGTTTTGTAACCCTAGATGTTAATGATGCATGTTTCCTCAACATGTGCACTAAACAGACAGCATGTTGGGATATTGAGATGAAAGATAATGTTGTAGGAACATAACGTTGACATATTTCATACATGGCAGCACAACTAAATGGCACTGACGTGAGAATACGAGTGTCAAAAAACAAATGTAAAATGTTTAGGTCTACCGGTGGACAGACAGAGGACATTTGGTTCGGCCTACGCCAGACTGAACTGGCAGTCTACAGCAGGGGACTCTTTTACAGCCTGGGACCCAAATGAGAAATTCACTGTTTTCCTGGGACCCAAGCTCATGAAACACCACCCGGGGGGGGTGCCATAAGCAAGATTTCCACCAGGATAGGTAGGCTATTCTAATTCATACTCACTGTCACTAAACTGAAAAGTGTGAAGAGCGCACAGCCCAGGTCTCCCCAGTTCTCAGGGTCTCCAGTGTTAGGGTCTCCAAAGTAGTAATATCCAATGATGGCAAAGATGAACATCAGGAGAAACATCAGGCCCAGGACATATACCACACTCTTCATGGTCTTGAATAGAGCTACAACCAAGGCCTGTCAATCAACCAAAAACACAACAAAAGAGAGAGAACACAAAAAATCTCAACAAACCTGACACCGGAGTGACCCCAAGAAATAACTGATTAACATTTATTTTCCACGGTCAAACTCTAAAAAGGTATCCAAAGACCAACGTAACAGACACATGTGTATGGCCTAGTATTGTAGCACTAATTGCGTCATTCTCACCTGCAGGCCCCGAATGAACGACACAGTCTTCAGCACGCGCAAAGAGCGAAAAGCGCGGACGATGCGCATGGTCCCCATTGCACTGGAGTCCCCTCCATCAGCGAACATGGGAACGAATGAAATGACCAAAATAATAGCATCGAAAACATTGTAGCCATTTTTCCAGTAAACCCCTGGGTTAACGTACACCTTCATCAAGAACTCCATGGTGTAAATGGCCATGAAGAATTCGTCTGCAATCTGTTTGATGAAAATAAGAGTGAAGGGAGGACTGGATTTGAGTAGAGGACATATTTGCATACAAACAACTGCTACAAAGCTTAAGCTTATGGAACTGTTACATTTTCCCTAAACGTAATTGTGTATGCTTCTATGTCAGTGTTCGCAATTTTACTAATTGCAATCAGCAAATTACCCACCGCAAAGAATCCAAAAAGTTTGTATTTCATATCATAGTCCGTCTCCAAAGCCATGAACAGAGCGTTGAGGATAATCGTGACCATAATCATACCATCGAACAGTGTTTTTTCAGTAATGTTGGCAATGTAATCGTAGAATTCGGTATCTTTCCTCCTGAATAAAACAATATATTAAAACAAAAAAATCACAGTAGCCTAGCTAATAACAACCCCACATTTCAAAATGAATTAGTCAGAAACATCTGCAAAAAAATTAAAAAACATGTTTTAAGTGAGCCAGCTGCATTGACGGGTAAACATGCCTCAGAGTCAGACAAGTGTGTGTCCGATAAAGAGTTATGACATCTAACGTTTAAATGGAACAAAAAAAAAAAGTTATTTTTCTTTAGCCTACACATTCAAACCCGCCGCTGTTGCTGCTGCTCTCCCAACAGCGTCCCAGTCAGAGAATCTTCGGAGCGCTATCTGACTTGCTCCCTTTTGAATGATGAATCGAAAATATCCGCTTCCACTTTCTTTGACGTCTGCATTTTGCTCCATCTTCAGTACCAAACTCCTGGGGTAAAAGCATCGACTCTCGTCGAACTCCTTGGAAAAGGGAAAATAACCAGGTAGTACTCAACAACAATGACCTCACAATGAAATGGAACGTATAAATCATTTTTTTTAAATACGTGATTGTTTACACATCACAATTGACACTTCGCTAAGCCCCGCCTAATTGTTTTGGGCAACCAATCGCAGCGTTCCGTTGGATAGCAACATCTATAGCCTATTAGCCTCTTAGGAGTTCCCAACAACCGGATGTTCCGGTTTTCAGGAGAAATGGAAAGTGAGCCTGTGACACAACTTCCGCTTTTGGACTTCAACAAGGTGACACCCTTGAGGTCTAATAAGAAACTGGAGACTGCTTCGAAGATGTCCAACCTTTGTTTTCAAGCTAATCTACTTACATTTGCATACAAAGTGCGAATTACAGTATTACACCATGGCATTTGGGGGGGGGGGGGGTTGCACGCACTAATCTTTTTTATAGACCCAATAATAAAGCCATCAGTTAAACAGTAAAAATGAATTACCATATTATGTGGCAGGAACACAACCAGTCATTATATTTTCATCTGATTGTCAAACAAGTCACTTTTTAAAAAGTAGGCTACCTGTGTATGTTTGTCCACTCCAAAATAATTCCAGCACCCAGGCTGCATGTAGGCCTATACTCTAACCATTTGATGAATGGAAACAGACTTCTGTTACAAAACACACAAAGGTGTGCCTAATGACATTCAGCGATTGCCATTGATTATGTCTATATTGATTAGGTCGGTTAGAGCGTTGGACTAGTAACCGGAAGGTTGCAAGTTCAAACCCCCGAGCTGACAAGGTCGTTCTGCTCCTGAACAGGCAGTTAACACACTAGGCCGTCATTGAAAATAAGAATTTGTTCTTAACTGACTTGCCTATTTAAATAAAGGTAAAATAAAAAAATAGGCCTACAAATTGACGTGTCTTGCCGACAAATGTAACTTTTTTTTTGTTCCCTGAAAAGTCAAGATACCTGAAATGTGGCTGAAACTGTACGAGGAAAAGTGGGATGGTCACCCTAAAGCACGGGTCAATTTACTAGACTAGGCTACAATGCGTATTACAATGAACATCAAATAGGTCGACCGGTAGCACGTGATGTAGTGGTAAAAAAAAAAGAAAAGATCAAGATAAACTCTGATTGCCGGTCGCGGTAAAAATAAAGAATGCTCCTTATAGGAAACTATCAAATTACAGTACTTTTGTTTTTAGGTCTGTACTTTTGTTTTTAGGTCTGTACTTTTGTTTTTAGGTCTGTGCCTATCCAGTTTTTTTTTGTGTCGGTTTGTTTTTATTTCTTGTCTTTTTTTTAAAGGTGGGAAAACGTCCCCTACACCACTGCCAGTAGTCTAGCCTCTCAACCGAGGCAATTTTACACACCTGAACACACGCAGAACAGGCAGCCTACATTCAATTTTAATACGTGAGTTGAATCAAAACATGTTTTACACCATAATTCACGAGTTAATGATTAGAGTCTTCACAGATCATGTGACATAAAACACTACCTTTCTTTGCATACATTAATGACATTTATGACAGTGTTATTTGTAATTATTAGCATTTAACAATTCAATTAGAAGATTGAACTTAAAACCCTGTACAAATCATGGATCTTGGAGATCTCTGGAGAACTGCACCGTGTAAGGTGTAGCTATGCCTAGTAACATTGCAATATGTTTTACCGTGAAAAAAGTTGTCATGGGAACAAAAATCCAAAATAATGTAGGCCTATGCCATTGCAAAATCAAATGCTTCCAACCCTAACGTTAACCTCTTCTAACAGAAATAATCACCTTATAGGCCTACTGTCATTAACATATAGCCTACTTGTTGGATGGATTGAATGTGCATTGGTGTCTAGCTGTAGGCTAGTTGTCTAGTAATATTGGTGTCTAGCTGTAGGCTAGTTGTCTAGTGATATTGGTGTCTAGCTGTAGGCTAGTTGTCTAGTGATATTGGTGTCTAGCTGTAGGCTAGTTGTCTAGTGATATTGGTGTCTAGCTGTAGGCTAGTTGTCTAGTGATATTGGTGTCTAGCTGTAGGCTAGTTGTCTAGTGATATTGGTGTCTAGCTGTAGACTAGTTGTCTAGTAATATTGGTGTCTAGCTGTAGACTAGTTGTCTAGTGATATTGGTGTCTAGCTGTAGACTAGTTGTCTAGTGATATTGGTGTCTAGCTGTAGACTAGTTGTCTAGTGATATTCGTGTCTAGCTGTAGACTAGTTGTCTAGTGATATTGGTGTCTAGTGATATTGGTGTCTAGCTGTAGACTAGTTGTCTAGTGATATTGGTGTCTAGTGATATTGGTGTCTAGCTGTAGGCTAGTTGTCTAGTGATATTGGTGTCTAGCTGTAGGCTAGTTGTCTAGTGATATTGGTGTCTAGCTGTAGACTAGTTGTCTAGTAATATTGGTGTCTAGCTGTAGACTAGTTGTCTAGTAATATTGGTGTCTAGCTGTAGACTAGTTGTCTAGTGATATTGGTGTCTAGCTGTAGACTAGTTGTCTAGTAATATTGGTGTCTAGCTGTAGGCTAGTTGTCTAGTGATATTGGTGTCTAGCTGTAGACTAGTTGTCTAGTGATATTGTTGATCATCATCAGCTGATCCAGGAAAGAAACTTCTGGCCACAGACAGTACGGAGAACAACAGTGCCCCTACGGTGCACCTGAAAAACAAAGCAATGAGCGTCGTAAACAGCCTGGAGGTGTGTTGGGTCATTGTCCTGTTGGGAAAACAAATGATAGTCCCACTAAGCGCAAACCAGATGGGATGGCGTATCGCTGCAGAGTGCTGTGGTATCCATGCTGGTTATGTGTGCCTTGAATTCTAAATAAATCCCGACAGTGTCACCAGCAAAGCACCCCCACACCATCCCACCTCCTCCATGCTTCACGGTGGGAACTACACATGCAGAGATCATCCGTTCACCTACTCTGCTTCTCACAAAGACACGGCGGTTTGAACCAAAAATCTCAAATTTGGACTCATCAGAACAAAGGACAGATTTCCACCGGTTTCTTTGCAGCAATTGGACCATGAAGGACTGATTCACACAGTCTCCTCTGAACAGTTGATGTTGTGATGTGTCTGCTACTTGAACTCTGTGAAGCATTTATTTGGGCTGTCATTTCTGAGGCTGGTAACTCTAATGAACTTATCCTCTGCAGCAGAAATAACTCTGGGTCTTCCTTTCTTGTGGCGGTCCTCATGAGAGCCAGTTTCATCATAGTGCTTGATGGTTTTTGCGACTGCACTTGAAGAAACCTTAAAAGTTCTTGACATTTTCTGGATTGACTGACCTTCATGTCTTAAAGTAATGATGGACTGTAGTTTCTCTTTGCTTATTTAAGCTGTTTTTGCAGTAATATGGACTTGGTCTTTTACCAAATAGGGCTATCTTCTATATACCACCCCTACCTTGTCACAACAAAACTGATTGGCTCATAACGCATTAAGAAGGAAAGAAATTCCACAAATTAACTTTTAACAAGGCACACTTGTTAATTGAAATGCATTCCAGGTGACTACCTCATGAAACTGGTTTAGAGAATACCAAGAGTGTGCAAAGCTGTCATCAAGGCAAAGGGTGGCTACTTTGAAGAATCATAAATATAAAATATATTTTGATTTGTTTAACACTTTTTTGGGCTACTACATGATTCCACATGTGTTATTTCATAGTTTTTGATGTCTTCACTATTATTCTACAAAAACCAAAAAGCCAAATATATAACTGCGGTTGCTTACCAAGAGTACATTGAATGTTCCTGAGTGGCCTAGTTACAGTTGTGAACTAAATTGGCTTGAAAATCTTTGAAAACATGAAAACGGCTGTCTAGCAATGATAAACAACCAACTTGGGGCAGATTTGGAAGAGTACAAAAAGAGAAATAATTTGCAAGTATTGTACAATCAAAGTGTGCAAAGCTCTTAGAGACCTACCCAGAAAGACTCACAGCTGTAATTGTTGCCAAAAGTGATTCTAAGTATTGACTCAGGAGTGTAAATTAACTATGTAATTAATTTTCAATAAATTTGACTTTGTCATTATGGGGTATTGAATTCAGACTGTAACAACAAAATGGGGAATAAGTCAAGGGGTATGAATGCTTTCTGAAGGCACTATAACAATACAATTAAATGTATTGAAAATGAAGGCACATATGTAAACTAAATCCTTTAAAACATTATACATACAAACTTGTTTTTAATTGATACAGATTTCTGGTACCAAATTAATCTGTTAAAAAGTGCACCTTGGAGATTTAGGCTTGTGATTATACAGAAATCCTATAAAAAAAAACTTAGCGAAAATCATACTAGACACTTAAAAAAAAAAAATAGCATAATATATGACTTATGTTGATAATGTACACCTTTAAACTTCTCAGGAGCAGGTAAAGTACAACCAATGGGATTTATATGGGTTAAAGTGAATATCCTGCAATTCTACACATTTTTTAAAATTAAAAATGTGTAAAAATTATAATAATAATATTTTGAGTGGACTAGTAGAGTCAAACATTGTATAATTGGTGGAGTACTGTGGATGCCAATATCCCGGTCTGCTTCCCAGGCCCATGACGCCTAGGGTTCAGTACATTAACAATATTACATTGTATTACACACATCAACTTATTACAGGGATTTGCTTGGCCAAAAGTAATTTAATCTGGTAGTAACATTCATTTAATTTTTTTTTTTTAAATGTAAAGCAAAACAAATATTTTTGGTGCTGGCAGCAGACACCCTACACTACCTCCAGGGACCTGCAGTGGTCCTCGGACCCCACTTTGAGAACCCCTGGCCTAGGGCAGTGCTCTAATGATTCATTCCTACTGTAAGATATAATTACATCATTAATGTGCATTTCATAAAAATGATTAGGCCTACACATTATAATGAATACATTTTTTATTTGAAATAGAAAGTTGTACAACAATCGTGTGACATATACAGGAGGAACATCTACAAGGTAACTTTGTCAATAAACTTGGCCATCTTGATATCCCGTTTGGACAATCCTCCACAGTCATGCGTAGTTAGTGTTATCTGGACCTGAAAACGAGAGAGAGTGGAAAAAAATAAAGTACGAAGAATATTTTATTTGACCTTTTATTTAACTAGGCAAGTCAGTTAAGAACAAATTCTTATTTTCAATGACGGCCTAGGAACAGTGGGTTAACTGCCTGTTCAGGGGCAGAACGACAGATTTGTACCTCGTCAGCTTCTGGTTACTAGTCCAACGCTCTAACCACTAGGCTACCCTGTTTTCATATGACATATGACATATGAAAACAAAACAACTAAATGTTCCTCTAAACAAGATCATAATCACAGGTACTGCATTACAGTGCTAGAGGCGTCACTACAGACCCTGGTTCGATCCCGGGCTGTGACCGGGAGTCTTATAGGGCTTAGCATCGTCCTGGTTAGAGTTTGGCCGGTGTCAGGCCGTCATTGTAAATAAGAATTCTTTCTTAGCCGACTTGCCTCGTTAAATAAAAGGTTGAAATAATAACCTACACATCCATATCAGACTACGCATCCAAGTCACATCATGTGTTTTTTATTTACATTTTTTCAGAGCACAGTGGAAAGTATTGTGAAGGCCCAAAAACCTGTAGACACTTTAATAAAGAGAGGATTAATGTTGAATTCTTCTCAGCGCAGTTGGTCTGCCACACAGTGACTCAGTGGCTAAAGCTTTAATGCCGAGAGATTTTCAGGGGCACCGTTTTTGTCATATCAACTGCGACTTATTTCTACACGAGGGGGAAAATACACTTATTAGCAGAGATTTTCCTCAAGAAAATGTCTGAATTACTGTTGAAAGCTACTGCTTTCGCCCCCTTGCTCATCAGTTTGACTTGTGTACGATGGCCCCTGAAACATAAGAAAGCCCTCCCTGTAGTCTAACAATTGTTTCACGTGGCAAATTCAACTCTAGCAAATGGCAGTTTGTGAAGGATATCAAACCATAGCTAATATAAAATATGTATTCAGCAGTTCAACTCTTCAAAATAAGGCAGAGTGTCACTATACCTTGTTATAAACGTTGAACCACTCTGGATGGTGGTTCATCTTCTCTGCTTGCAAAGCCACTCGGGACATGAAGCCAAAGGCCTAGGTGAGGGAACCAGGAGAAAACAGAGTCAGTAAGCTGCTGGCCTCACGCTTTCTGAAATTCAGGAAGAACCCCCCCCCACACACACACACACACACACTCTCTCTCTCTCTACATCTTTCTCCATATTTCTGGTGGCATGTGTGCACTCCAATCAGAGTCATGCATGAAGGGAGTGATTATAGTTTTTCTAATCTACAAAGAAGGGTGTAATCCCTCGCTCCGCACCGTGTTCCCACTGTGAATAAATCAGGCAGAGCCATTTCAGAGCAATTTCCCACTGCAATCTCAATTAAGCCCCTAAATACTTCCTCCTCAGTTAATTACATAAACGCCATTGTTTACAGGCCATCTCGGGCAGCCAGATCTGTAGCTCCACCCACCTACTGACATGACAGGTGTGTCTCAAATGACACCCTATTTCTTAGGGACCCTGGTCTAAAGTAGTGTACTATATAGGGAATAGGGACCCTGGTCTAAAGTAGTGTACTATATAGGGAATAGGGTGCCATTTGGGAGGCATCCGACTAAGCAGAATCAGAGAGAGAGGAAGTCACGTTTAGTCTTTAGTGTGTTGTAACCAATTTGGAGACCTCCTTTTTCTCCCCGGCATGATGTAACACGATCGGCGAACTTGATCAAATTGGTTATCAAGGAAACCATCTCCTGATCAATTTAAGTAATTGGCATATTCCTGCAACTTGACCCCTTGGCACCAATTTAGGTTTGCAGTCAGTCTGCTTTTTGTCAACTCTCATTGGCAATAATGGAGATTATTAAATAGGCTGCCAGGTCAGGTGTTGTCTAAACATTTCCCTCCCTGTGCTAACCAGAACTAATCTGCACCCTGTGACTGACTGACCAGTCAGTCACAAAACCCGACCCTAGGCAACAGTGACTAGGGTCGGGTTTCAATGACGGACTCTTTTGGCATAGAGAAACTACGTCACTACCTACTTCACCACCTTATCCGCTTGAATTAAATACTAAATAGTAGCTATCAAGATGGAGTTTAGATTATTTACTGATGGCTCGTGTTTGCGTCAACTACCTTCACTGCAAAGTTTTGTCCTGCAAAGTTTGGTTTCGAATCTCAATGTTTTTGGCATGTCTGCCTCATGATTTGTTGAGAGACTATCTAGAATTGTTTTCTCCCTCATCGACGTAGACAGTGACGTACTGTAGATTCTCTATGCCAAACGAGTCCATCATTGAAACCAGATCTTAGTCACTGTGTTGCCTAGGGTCGGGTTTTCCCAGACTAGTGACTGACAAGTATACAGTAGGTAACAGTCAACCGTGATCATGTTCATTATTTCTTAACTAAGTCTAGTGTTCCTTTCAATGACATTCACTGAACACTGAGGAGTATTTCTGTCTGTAATAAAGCCCTTTTGTGGGGAAAAACTCATTCTGATTGGCTATGCCCTCAAAAGGCCCACCCATGGCTACGCCCCTGCCCATTCAAGCAAAACCCATAGATTGGGGCCTAATTTATTTATTTCAATTGACTGATTTCCTTATATGAACTGTAACTCAGTAAAAATGGTTGCATATTGCGTTTATATTTAAAATATATATAAAATACGTGACCTTTTTGTAGGCTATAGAATTGGGCCTGTGTGTGTACAGGTATGTTGTAAGTTCTGTGGCAAGGAGGGAGGTCTCTTAGGGCAGTAGAAGAAGGGTGCGTCCCAAATTCACCAGAGCGATAGGGTTCCTGTACTACATAGGGG
This sequence comes from Oncorhynchus kisutch, assembly GCF_002021735.2. Lineage (NCBI taxonomy): Eukaryota > Metazoa > Chordata > Actinopteri > Salmoniformes > Salmonidae > Oncorhynchus > Oncorhynchus kisutch. The sequence goes on from NC_034201.2 coordinate 46,968,040, forward strand.
AATATAGAGACACGGCCCAGTGTGGTTTAACCAAGGTCACCCAGAGGTCATCCCAACACCCCTCGGACAAGAGAAGGCACAACCCTCAGCTCCGACTGACACCAAAAGGTCAAGAGGTCAAGGACTCTCCCGCTCTGGACCCGTGTGTTGAACTATCACGAAGCCTACCATCGGAACACACAACGCACCGGCCTGTTGGCCACACTACTACGGCCCACAGACGAGCTGTCAGTTTCTGCTAATTTGACGTGACACAGCACAGACCCCCATCTCAAATAATCCGAAACACCCAACAGACGGGCCAGTGGGCCCTGGTTCCCCACGCACCGCTTTTTGACTGGCATTTTTGGGCTATTACCGCCGTGATTGTCATAAAACACTGGATGAGACCATTTGACGTCGGAGAGCTTTTCCCTCGTTGCGGCCGGGGCTGAAACACAGCTCTAGCTTCAAACACATGTGCCTGACATTTACAGATCGTTTTCCACCGCCTCGCGGTCCAAGGCTTAGGGACGCCTGGATTCTCTGCCAGGAGTAAGTGCATGCAGATTGTGCCACTCACCCCCCCCTCCCCACCCGCTCCTCTACTCTCTCTCTCTGGTGATTACATTACCCTCCAAGACCCATCAACACTAACGCTAGCTTCAAAATGTTCATAACTCCACACACACACACACAGACAGACACAGAGAGAGAGAGAGACACAGACACAGACACAGAGAGACCGAGAGAGAGAGAGAGACAGAGAGAGAGAGACACAGAGAGAGAGAGAGAGAGAGAGACAGAGAGAGACACAGAGAGAGAGAGAGACACACACACACACATAGACACACAGACACAGACACAGAGAGAGAGAGACACAGAGAGAGAGACCGAGAGAGAGAGAGACAGAGAGAGAGAGACAGAGACACAGAGAGAGAGACAGAGACACAGAGAGAGAGACAGAGACACAGAGAGAGAGAGAGAGACACACAGACAGAGAGAGGTCACAAACGGAATGATGGTGCTGATGACCACACCCCCTTTACATTTCCCCTCCTCTAGGTCGGAAGATACATTCCATTGCCTCATAATTGGCTTCACATTGGCTCTCGATGGTACAGTAGTGAGTCAACACTGTGTTGTTGTCAAGACCTTCAAAGGACACATGATCCATACTAATCCCATGGGATTAACGTTCATAACATCAAACTTTAATATTTCATGAAAATAAACTTAATTCTATAGCTCTAACAAAAGGTGCAGCATACCATATGAAAAAATTATAATAATTTGGTGAAGCAAATATCATATGGAACAAATGTTCATTAAAAAACGTCAACTCCTATTTATGTAAGGTGTCGTGTAATTGTCTTCTACTTACAGGGTTAACAGACGCTCCATAACTAACAAGTCATTGGCTCCTCCTCAATAGACAGCAAACGTCATGGCCAGCTTGTCTTACCAAGACTGATAGGCCGATTATCTAACCACCTCCGCTTGGGCGCCACACCTCGCAGGTCCCCTCCGGCCATTTCACAACACGAGCAGCTCATATCAGATCAATGGAAGGATTCCTGCAGTTCCCAGGGAAAGTGCCATTTCATTTTCGAGACGACACAGGGGTGGGGGGGGGCTGTACTCCACTGAGCAGATTAAGCAGATTTAGTCGTACGAAAACTTACTCAATACAAACAGAGCCCATAATAATGAGAGGGAGAGGCTTGAGAGAGATTTGGCAGAGAAGGAGGCAGGGAGCACCTCTCAGAATATAAAAACAGGGGATCCGCTCGTACGGAGTGGATCTGGGGGATATCTCAGCCTCGTACAGAGTGGCCCTGGGGGATGTTGAGGGAGCTGTGCAGAGTGGACCTGGGGGATGTTGAGGGAGCTGTGCAGAGTGGACCTGGGGGATGTTGAGGGAGCTGTGCAGAGTGTCCCTGGGGGATGTTGAGGGAGCTGTGCAGAGTGGACCTGGGGGATGTTGAGGGAGCTGTGCAGAATGGACCTGGGGGATGTTGAGGGAGCTGTGCAGAATGGACCTGGGGGATGTTGAGGGAGCTGTGCAGAGTGGACCTGGGGGATGTTGAGGGAGCTGTGCAGAATGGACCTGGGGGATGTTGAGGGAGCTGTGCAGAATGGACCTGGGGGATGTTGAGGGAGCTGTGCAGAGTGTCCCTGGGGGATGTTGAGGGAGCTGTGCAGAGTGGACCTGGGGGATGTTGAGGGAGCTGTGCAGAGTGGCCCTGGGGGATGTTGAGGGAGCTGTGCAGAGTGTCCCTGGGGGATGTTGAGGGAGCTGTGCAGAGTGGACCTGGGGGATGTTGAGGGAGCTGTGCAGAATGGACCTGGGGGATGTTGAGGGAGCTGTACAGATAGTCAGACAGATAATATCCTCTGGAGCTGAAATGTAAATGTCTTCCACTCACAGCTCATGTCTGTGACCCAGGACAACCACAGATACAAACAAACTATTTATAGGTATTTTCTGATTTTATTGAACAGATAAGAGGCTGGCTGTGGGGAAAGACAGCGAGGTTGTGTCAATGGGCAGTAGGCCCGGATTTGAACCTACGCCAACACTGTAGACGCGTGTGCCGTAGGCGGAGGCTGTGGCATTACCGCTAAACCAGCCAGGCCAGAGATCGATAGCTGTATCTCTATGGAGACAACCCTACGGGACAACCAGGCGGCCGGGCCTCCCTGATATTACATAGAAGCGTCTAGACATGCCAGTGATTTAAACCTTTACCAATGGCATCGCCTTGTTGACAAACACACACACACACACACACACACACACACACACACACACACACACAAAAAAAAGTTTGTGAACTTTGAACTTTGTCTCATTGGCTGAAAATAAAGAGAGAAGATTTCTCATTCCTTAGCGGTTTGGCAGCAGCTCCTTCTGAAGAGAGAATCATCACCAGCCACCTTGTAAGTTTGAAAATAACATCCATTTGGCTTTAATGCGTGGTTACAGCTTTTATAGAGAGATTCTGGGGTCATGTCCCATATGGCACCTGATTCCCCCCCCAGAGCTCTGGGAAAAAGTAGTGCACTAAATAGGGAATATGGTGCTATAGTAGTGCACTAAATAGGGAATAGGGTGCCATTTGGGATGTAGGCTTGGACTTTTATCAAGGCTCGGAGATAAAAGCTTAGACTCCTTGGTGGATGAAAGAATGTTAAGAGGTTGATGGAATGTGTCATTGATTTAACTCCAGGTCACAGGTCATGGAACAAAACGATATAGCTACTGCCTATGTTGCCTCTTAAATTCAGACATTAAAATACTGTCATTTGTATCCATCTGCTTCCCACTCCTCAATGAGAAACAGATGACTGTTAAATTATTATTATTCTTTTTTTAAATCAAATCAAGGAGTTTAGATTTCTAAATATTAATGACTACAGCTATACAATTTAAAAAAAAATGCACATACTGTATAAATAATTATATGAGCATCGAAATATAACAAGAGACATTTCCACATGAGACCGTTTTGGATGCCAGTCAACAAGCACTGCTTCAGAAAAGGGATTCCAATGTTCAAAGGGATTCGATTTTTCTCCGGCTTGACAAGGAAAATAACTCACATTTACTTCTCTGACTATTACAAATAAGAATGTGCTGTACCCCACTCTCTGTAGATAAATTACTACTGGTTTTTGTTACAGCATTATTTATGACAAGACTTCCACTTGCTGCTGTAATCAAAGTTAATAAACATGTTAACTAAAACCCCACTGTCTTGTTTATTCCTGATTGGCAACTGTGAGTGGCACACAGCCTTCACTGTTCTCCACTGTCCATCCTCTCCGTTTTACACATGAATTGATGGGTAAAATACTAGCTCCCCCCAGAGGACAAATGTGGAAGGGATCCCTTTATGGAAAAGGGATGTGTGACTCATTAAAAACTCATGGGGATCTGATTTCGTCAAGCCCATCACTTGGAGATAAGTGGCAAATGGAAATCAGCCAGCAAGTCACTCTTCATCCCCCTCCGGTAAAATGCCCTAAAGAGCAGCCATGAAAAAAAACTAACAACACAAATTGTGAAAATATATAAAGAGAAAAGAGGGAGAACAAGGGAGGGAAAAAAATGGACGAGATGTCAAATTGGAGCAACTGAAGCTCGTCCCTATTCACCATGAGGCACAAACAAGGAACAGGGAGGGAGGGAATGTTGCAAAGCGGGATTGTTTGTGGTTTCCGAAGCAGATGAAACATTTTAACCAATTTGATTGTTTGTGAAAGAAATAATTCTGATCAAAATCTCAATTGCTGCCAAATGCCCCTCTGGTCTGCCTCATGTTAATGTGTTGTGGCATGTGGAGTAAGAGGAGAGGCTTTAGAGCCAGAGAGGGAGATGGAGGGGGGTCAGAGCCCAGCCTGGGACTTCAAAAGCAGCAAAGTGTAAAAACAGAATATGTTAGGGGCTAAAACAGCTAACCACTGGATCAACGTCCGCTAAGTGGCCTTGAGATGCTTCACTTTACATCTGGAAGAGCAAAAAGAGACAAATTTACAAAAACTAAAAAATATATAAAACATGGACCTTGTGAAAAACACAACTTCACATTTCCATCTTCTTGGTCCTTGGTTTGAAGGGAGCAGATGGATTTTTAAGGTCACTCTGCTGATTGAGATACATGCATCTTGCACTTGTCCAAAATATTTTTTAAATTCATTCCTTACTCATTGAGAAAATGTTGACTCACAAGCAAAGGTGTAAAAAAAACAACAACAACAACCTAAAGAACAGAGGCTACTTATCTAGTATGAGGTTGGAAACAGGAGAGCGTCATTACACAAAAAGTACCTCACACACCTGTAGGCCGTCATTTGTAAATAAGAATTTGTTCTTAACTGACTTGCCTATTTAAATAAAAGGTTACATTTAAAAAAAAAGATATATATATATATATATATAATTCTCTAAGGGATTACACACTCCAGACAGGACTGATTGAAAAAAAGGGGGGGAGGGGGCCCAAAAACCTGTCCCTCCCTCACTGCACCTGCAACCAATCAGCTACAAAATACACATGAATTTGTCTGTTTCCGATAGTAACTATTCCAGCCGTCTTTCTCCTGATCCTCCGGTAACAAGTCTGAAGTCCACCGCCCCCAAAAGAGCAGTATAACAGGACTAGGAAGTCACTACCTTTAGTGGAGGGAGGGAGAGAGACACACACACACACACACACACACACACACACACACACACACACACACACACACACACACACACACACACACACACACACACACACCCTGTACCAAACTAAGCGGGATATCGCACTCCAACTGTCTCTACAGAGCTCCTCTACTACAGATGTCATGGAAGGCGTAACCATGACTTTTATTAACTTCTACTGGCAGGGGGAATAGACTCATAGGTGTAGCAGCGGGTGTCACCTGCAGTAACATGTGGAGACGGTGCTATTCCATTGGCTGTAAGGGTAGCTGCCAGTGTACCCTTCCCTACGGAAACGCAGGGCCATTTATATATGTATATTTAACATTGTGAAAATAACAGTGGATCATGGAAATATTAACAGAACAAACAAAAAAATGTTTACATCCTTCTCCATGCAATGGGACATTCACTGCAATGGACAGGGGGGGGGGGGGGGGGGGGGGGGGCGTAAGCTGACATAGTTGTAATAACATTGACCCTGTTCCGTACAGCAGTGGGGTTTCTAACATACTGACCTAAAACTAGGCTTGGGGGGGGGGGGGGGTCAGAATTAGGTTGATGGTGTTGACTTTATTGTTAAGAGGATGAGGGTGTGGATATGGGGGGGGGGGGGGGGGGGGGGTTAGAGGTCAGAGTTCACACACCTGATTAAAGGTTTTGAAGTGGAGCTCTTTGTAGATGGCATCCCGCTCCTCCACCTCTACCCAGCCAGTAGCCTTCAGCTCCATTAGCAGCTGTTCTCTGTCAGCTGGGGGCAACCAGTTGGGGTCTCCAGACTGAAGGGACAACAGAGAGAAAAGACAGTGGCTGTATATAGAATCATGTGTAAAACGACATCCCTTTAAGGGACCTCTCGGGTGCATTCAGTGAAGTTAAAATGTTCCACAATATTGCATATAGAAATGTAACGAACGGACAGATCAGTTCAACACAATACATTCTATATGGCCAGTGGGGGTCTCCAGTAGGCTGTCACTGTAAATAAGAACTTGTTCTTAACTGACTTGCCTAGTTAAATAAAAGGTACCCATTTAAATTAAATGTAAAAAATTATACGAGCATTCTGTTACGAAGTTCACCCCTGAACCCTGGTCTGACCGATTTCATTAGGTGAAAATCAGTGTTGTAAAGTACTTAAGCAAAAAAATACTTTAAAGTACTACTTAAGTAGTTTTTTGGGGAATCTGTACTTTACTATTTATATTTTTGACTTACTTTTACTTTACTACATTCCTAAAGAAAATGTTGTAATTTTTTACTCCATACATTTTCCTTGACACCCAAAAGTACTCCTTACATTTTGAATTCTTTGCAGGACAGGAAAATTTTACAATTCACACACTAATCAACAGAACATCCCTGGTCATCCCCACTGCCTCTGATCTGGTGGACTCACTAAACAGAGAACATCCCTGGTCATCCCTACTGCCTCTGATCTGGTGGACTCACTAAACAGAGAACATCCCTGGTCATCCCTACTGCCTCTGATCTGGTGGACTCACTAAACAGAGAACATCCCTGGTCATCCCTACTGCCTCTGATCTGGTGGACTCACTAAACAGAGAACATCCCTGGTCATCCCTACTGCCTCTGATCTGGTGGACTCACTAAACAGAGAATATCCCTGGTCATCCCCACTGCCTCTGATCTGGAGGACTCACTAAACAGAGAACATCCCTGGTCATCCCTACTGCCTCTGATCTGGAGGACTCACTAAACAGAGAACATCCCTGGTCATCCCTACTGCCTCTGATCTGGTGGACTCACTAAACAGAGAACATCCCTGGTCATCCCTACTGCCTCTGATCTGGAGGACTCACTAAACAGAGAACATCCCTGGTCATCCCTACTGCCTCTGATCTGGAGGACTCACTAAACAGAGAACATCCCTGGTCATCCCTACTGCCTCTGATCTGGAGGACTCACTAAACACACATGCTTTGTTTGTAAATTATGTCTGAATGTTGGAGTGTACCCATGGCTTTCTGTAAAAAAAAAAAAAATAAACAAGAAAATTATGCCATCTGGTTTGCTTAATATAAGGAATTTGATACTGAAGTATATTTTAAACCAAATACTTCTATAATTTTACTCAAGTAGAATTTTACTGTGTGACTTTTACTTGAGTCATTTTCTATTAAGGCATTTTTACTTTTACTCAAGTATGATAGTAAGGTATTTTTTCCACCACTGGTGAAAATTATCAGATAATGGTTGGTTTAATACGTCTGCCATCGACCAGCTGAGAGGTATAATGGTTATAACCGTTTTTCCCTGTACATTCCCTAATCTTTGAGTAGTTTGTACCAGCCAGTGTATATTCAATGACATTATGGGGAACATAGCTACTATTAGCAGTGCAACAGGTTGCACGAGAAAGACCCATAAATGTAACTCAGCTATGTCACTACACCACCTGCTGGAGAAAATAAAGTATGACGTGCCCTTTAGCCACTCCCCCTTCTTCATGACGTACAGTATAACAAAGGTGAAAGTGTTACATTGTGGAAACACAGTGATAGTCAAGCTCTTCCACGATAAAGATATATTGTTGTCAATTTTTTTTAAACGGTTGCACAATGACACATAAAACGCTATCGCGGTTCTCATTTAAATCGTATTGGGACAGTTGCAACTGTCACGTTGCAAATCTAACGATGCTATTTGCTGCCATGTACTCAACGACTACTAAATGAGTATTAATAATGTTATCGACCCAGCCAGCAGCACTTACCATTTTGGATATATATCTGGGCAGTAGTACGTTGCCCAGTCTCTGATATGCACACGGCCATACACTGCTAGCCCTGAGAGTAAACATTAACCCAGGCATAACATTTGGTCAACAGATCTATCCTCTTGCCCTGTCCCCGCTCACAAGTAGTCAACCTAGCATTTAAAAAATGTTCCACTAGATAGCACAGCCACAAAGTCAAAATATATCGTCAATAATTATACAATTAAAACGTAGCTTTTTGTTCTTAATTTAAGGTTGTGGTTAGGCATACGGTTAGCAGTGTGGTTGAGATTAGGGTAAAGTTTAAAATCACATCAAGAAGATTTTTTTGTTTTAATTGGGCGGGGTTTGTGACTTTGTGGCTGGGGGAACTAGTAGCGACCATTTAAAACGGTGGCTGCCTGTGAGGTTGCCTGATTTAAATAATAAATTAATAAATAAAACTCTATTGTCCAAGTCCTTTTAAAATTGCAGGTTATTTCAAGTCATAATGTAGGCAGGATTTTAAGAAGTACTCTTAAGGAGCCTACCGTTACTCCTTAACGTCCAAGGACCTTATATGTTATTTTCAGAGGAAGACTGTTTTTTGCAGCCAAAACAGCAAAATACTCAGAATCGATTCTCAATTACGATACGGTTCTAGAAACATCAAAATCATTTCATATATGCTAAATATACAGCTACTGTGTACAGTTTTAACAGGCGTTATCATAGTTGCAGACAACATTTTTCAGTGACAACACGTTCCTGGCGGCCTTCCGTTACACACAGGTGTTAGCAACATGCTAGACAGCTAATTAGCACAGGTGTCTTCCGTAAACGCGCTGTATTATGGATATATGGGAACACTAATCCTATAAAAAAAGTTTGTATTTATTTAACCTTTAGGTATTTTTTGTTGTTGTTGCCTCGGACATACAATATATGGTCCTTATGCTTCCAAACCCTTAACGCAAGCGCTGCGTGTTGTTCAGACCGAGCATCTGGGCTCTTATTTAATTTGACCCTTATTTTACCGGGTAAATAGACGAAGAACACATTCTCATTTACAGAAACGAACTGTGTAATAGTTACAAGGGAGGAGAGTGATGAATGAGCCAATTGTAAACTGGGGGTGATTAGGTGACTGATGGTATGAATTGGGGCTCTTACCATAACACACCTAAGTCCAATGACTCTTATGTGTAATGTAAATGAAGAGTCATGATCAAGGGCTAGGTTAAACCCTGCATTTAAAACATGTTTAATTTGACACTTTTAATCACAACACCATCAAAACAGTTGCAAATAAACAGCATGTCACGCTGATTCATTGAACATGTGTGTTCAAACATCCAAGGGGTAATTCATTCAGCAAACAATTATGTATATCTATATCACAGTAGCTATGTTACAGCGAAGCCAGCAGTTAACACCGACAACCATCAGGACTGAGCTGGCGCTGTGTCTTGGGCCGTCTCCAAAATCTGGGTCTGTATTCGTAAAGGGTCTCAAGTGTATGAGTGCTGATCTAGGATCAGGTCGTTCCAATCTTATTCATTATGTGCTGAAGCAAAAACCTGATTCTAGATCAGCGCTCCTTTATCTGTGACACTTTCTGAATACATGTCCAGGTTTACCACACTTTATGCCCAACAACTCTGACGTTGAGAGGAACTTTTATTCACAGGGCTTACAGTCTCTGGGTTGTAAATATTAGTCCTGGTGCTCATGCTCTTGGCCTGGGATGAGCCAGCGGATGCTGTCAGTCCGTAGGATGGCATAGGTGGTAAAGCCGGAGATGAACAAGATGGAGAACACCAGCAGCCAATCAATACTCTTCACTGGGACATTGGGAAGAGGTCCAGATAAATCCTCCTCTGTTACATTCTGATCTGGGCTCACTTCGAAACCTTTAAGAGATAGATTTAAAAACACTTTTAATGAATACCAATGACCTGTCTTTCAAATATTGGAAGTACATTGATGAGAACAAGCAGATGAGTCCCCAAGTTTACATTCTGTCAGGCAGGGGGAAATGCATCAGATGGGCAGTGCAGGTAAACTAGATTTTTCATGTTTTTTAAAAAATGGTCGAAACTCAAAAATGATGATCGTTTCCTTTTTGTGTAAGTACTGTTTGAAAATGGGTTTTTTTAAACGAGGAAAGTCAGTTAAGAACAAATTCTTATTTTCAATGACGGCCCTGGGAACAGTGGGTTAACTGCCTTGTTCAGGGGACAGAACGACAGATTTCTACCTTGTCAGCTCGGGGGATTTGAACTTGCAACCTTACGGTTACTAGCCCAATGCTCTAACCACTAGGCTACCCTGTTCGGGTGGGATGGAACTTATGGCCCACATCATGATGTCACAATGTGGTTGATTATAATAGACCAATGACTGTTCATCTGGGTAAGGGGTGGGCTCTAGACCATCCTATCAGCCGATCAGGGCTGTAAATATCTTAAAATGTGTTTACTAACGCCCACACAATCAGACTGAGAATTTCAAGGGCCAAAGTTGGCTGATTAAAATAAAATGATCAAATTTATTTGAGTTATTTTCATTAAATAAAACAATGATTCATAAGCAATGATTAAAATATATATATATTATAAAGACCGCATGGGGGCTTTAAGGCTTACCACACCAAATCAAATTGTATTTGTCACATCCGCCGAATACAACCTTACCATGAAATGCTAACTTACAAGCCATTAACCAACAATGTAGTTCAAGAAATACTGAGTTAAGAAAATATTTGCTAAATAAACTAAAGTAAAAATAAAAAAATAAAAACATTAAGATTACAAAACAATAACGAGGCCATATACAGCGGGTACAGGTTAGTTAAGGTAATTTGTACATGTAGGGATAAAGTGACTAAGCATAGACAATAAACAGTGAGTAGCAGCAGTGTAAAAACAAAGGGGGGGGGGGGGGGTTAAATATGAATAGTCCGGGTGGCCATTTGATTAATTGTTTCAGTCTTATGGCTTGGGGGTAAAAGCTGTTAATGAGACTTTTAGACCTAGACATACTAAATGATAGGGAACTGATGCCTCGTTGCATTTGTTTACACACCTGTCTGATTAGCTATGAAAGACACCAGAGTCTCCAGGGTTCTGTCAGTCTGGTTGAATCTGGCCATTGGTTTCACACCTTGAAACAGGAGGATGTTGGGAACTGCTACAGTTCCAAACCTTGTGGAGAGACTGGAGAGAAACACGTTACAGAAAGAAAACGTGTTATTGTTACGCTCAACACAACGACAGAAAACTAAAAGTGACCTTTCTCATTGTGTTGGATACAAATGAGGACATTTTGATACACTGGTACAGAGCTGCCCTCCTGTAGGTTTTAACTCCAACCCTGTTCATGGAGAGCTACCTTCCTGTAGGTTTTCACTCCAACCCTGTTCGTGGAGAGCTACCCTCCTGTAGGTTTTCACTCCAACCCTGTTCGTGGAGAGCTACCCTCATGTAGGTTTTTACTCCAACCACGGCTGTAACTAACCTGGTTCAGTTTATCAGCCAACTAAATTGTTAGAATCAGGTGGGCTAGTTTAAGGTTGGAGTGAAAACCTACAGGACTAGTTCTCCAGGAACAGGGTTGGAGTGAAAACCTACAGGACTAGTTCTCCAGGAACAGGGTTGGAGTGAAAACCTACAGGACTAGTTCTCCAGGAACAGGGTTGGAGTGAAAACCTACAGGACTAGTTCTCCAGGAACAGGGTTGGAGTGAAAACCTACAGGACTAGTTCTCCAGGAACAGGGTTGGAGTGAAAACCTACAGGACTAGTTCTCCAGGAACAGGGTTGGAGTGAAAACCTACAGGACTAGTTCTCCAGGAACAGGGTTGGAGAGCCCTGCACCGGTGTAAAGTATTTTGGCAGTTTACCTGCTATGCTGGGAGGCGTCCAGTGCCAAGAAGTGCATGCCGGGGAAGACACGGGGCAGTGCGTTGAAGTGAGGTGCCAGATTGGCAGAGAACTGGCACCAGGTAGTGAAGAACAATACCAGAGAGCATTCTGTGCCGTTTACATTCAGGAACTCCATCAAGTCCTGTAGGGGGGGGGGGGGGGGGGGGGGGGGGGGGGGTGTAACAGGTTATCTTTGAGGTCTATGGCAGGGGTGTCTCTATCAGATCCTGAATGGCTGCAGTGTGTGCCAGGCCTTTGTTCCAGTCTCGACCACACCATGATTAGTTCAATCAAGCTAGGCTAGAACAAAAACCTACACAAACTGTTGCACTGTTCCAGACACCCGGGGATCGGGTTTCAACCCCTGTTTCAGGCACATCGGGCTAGGGAGTATTTAAGGCAGTGGGACCTACTATTTCAGGCACACTAGTTCATGTCATGATGCATATAGTTAAACAAACCCAGACATCTGATTACCTGTGAGGCATTTAGGACCTGCACTGTGAAGTTGTCCACCCCTGTTATGTTCCTTTTATCACAGTTGACTTTGTAAGTCTTTGTAGTTTCTGTGGAGTTCTGTTCTTCATTTGTCATGGCGTCTACGTGGACCATCCCCAATATGACTGGTTCCATGGGTTCTGAATTCTTGGACTCCTCTTGGGTCAAAGGTGAGGGACATTTTGCCTCATCGTCGCAGAGTGGCGAGAACCCTGTCTGAAAGTCTTTCACATTCTTGGGGATCAGTGACTCGATTCCTGCTGGGTTGACAGGTAGTTCGGTTCCCATTACCGCGTCTGCGATCTCTGCAGTCTTGTACTGCCTCTTTGGCTGAGACTCAAGGTCCTCCATTCCCACAAATTTGGGAATATTTTCCATATCAGAGCCCACATCCTCAGAGAACTTGAATTCTGGTATTTCATCATTCTCTGTAAATACAACAGGTACATATTATTATATAATTTCATAAGTTAACTGTAGAAACAACATTATGAAATCAACCTACTAGATGTGTTCCTGTTGGTTCTAATAATTAGACTATTAATCAAATGAATACACAATCACTGTAGACGAGGTAGAACGAATAAGAGCCATCATACACATGTTGACTGATCCAGCTTGCATGTGCTTGCTTGTCAAATACGACCAGAGATTTTGGAATATGTTTCGCCTCTTCCTCTCTGACAACCAACTAACGTTACTAGCGCTAAATGGTAACGTTAGAACATTTTGACCTGCACAAGATACTGGGAGTAAACATGTACCTAACGATGTAACAACAAAAAATAGCTAAAGCTATGTGACCAGGTACCATTTTGGACTCCTTTACACAAGAGCATGTAGTAAGATAGCTAGCCTGTCAACTTTGCTGGCTTTATAGTTGAAACTAAACAGTGAACGTTATAGCTTGCTCGCTAACTAGCTACATTAAAAACAGCTAACAATACCTAACTGCTGGCGTCCCCTTCTCTTACCTTGAGCTGTTACTGACGATGCTTTCTTTATTTCAGAAACATAAATCGTAAAACATACAATACATGTCAACATGAGTCTACTTGATATTCTGGACATAATTACTATTAGCTACAACAATATATATAAGTTACGGGCATTTATGATAAGTGGAACCAATGTTGTGAGTCGCTGTCGGGAATATCAAGCGATGCACTACAGTAAAAAAAACTTCCGGGTCAATAGATAGAGATTGCGCATGTTTGATATTGCAGCTGATTTGAAAGGCGAGTCGAGACTGACTGATCTGCAAATCACCTTGCACCATAAATAATTACTCAATATGATTTGTAGATCAGTCAGTCACACTTTTCCCATGTTACATCACGGGTTTGATGATCTCGAACATTGCCAATGACAGAGTCAAAGACAAGTTCTGACAAATGACTGTATGGTTCTGACTCACAGAGAATGTTGTTTATTTCACTTTTGTATATTATCTACCTCACTTGCTTTGGCAATGTTAACACATGCCAAAGAAAACCCATGCCAATAATGCCCATTGAATTGAATGATTAAAGGCCTCTAGTGGCCAAAATACCGTATTGGCTGTGGTATTAGCAAATACTTAAAAACTAACCCTCATTGTTCTATCTGTGGTATTAACACGGGCAGCGCTATTGAGGGCTTCCACCATGAAATGTAGTCAACTGGGTAGGACTCCCAACTTCATTTGCTGATCCAACCTGATAGAGTCATGTCCAAATGGAGGTTGCATCAGTGGCGCTAGACACCATAACGGGAAGTATACAGGGATGCATTCTTATCATACCATCTTCGGACCATAGAAATAGAACGAATAGAATGGCCTTGGAACCTCTAACCCTGGCAATTTGACTGTTAAAATCATGGGTCTATTCACAATGTCTGCCTGGTATTGTAACGCTATAATTTCCATGGTAATGTAGAATGTTCATTTAAATGATGCTAACTGATGTGGCTTATGCAACGGAATGTATTCTTTGCAATGTCAGTTGAGTTGTTTAAAAAAAATCACAGCACAGATTGATGGGTATACTTCTTGCTTTTACATTGTGCTTTGCTCGTATGGGCAGCGACAGAACAGGAAGCGACACCCACTCGCTGTTTTTTTCTGATTCAATGAAAGTCAATGAACTAAGTAGACCAGACGCAGCTGCTATTGCATTAGTGTCTATGGGAGACCCATGCCGTTAAGTAGACCGGAACGGACCATTTATAATGGCAAACGGCATGAGTGAACTATCTGCATTTATCCACCAGCTTTGCTATAGGTACTCTCACAATGGCCGCCCGTCCACCCATTCGGAGAATTAACGTAGCAGGTTAGGGAAAGGGTTAGGGAAAATGCTCTCCTAACCTGCTACGAAAAGCCACTTCCGGTTGTAGCTTCATCAAAGTGCCGTGTTTTTAGGGAGTCACTTGTGCCGTCATTGACTTGAAAGGGGATGTCTGTTCTAAGTATTCTATTTCTATGCTTTGGAATTGGTCAATACCACAGAGGAAGAAGACATTTTGTCAATACTAGGCTGTTTGAAATCTTTGTTTGTTTGAATATTTTTGAAACGTTTATATTGTAATGACCTGACTAGATCATAAAGGATGTCATATCCTTTATCATATTATCATATTGTAAAGCATAATCTATTACATACACCCAATGTAGGCTGTATTGCAATGCATCTAATGATAGCCTATCATTCAAGAAATATATTTATAATTAGTTTATTACACAACTTTCAACACTCAACAATCATGCAGGGATAGTAAAACAATGAATACAAATTCCTATCATAGTGATTACAACGTGTTCGTAGCATGGGCCTTACAATTCCATTGAAATAAATACTTGAATGTTCTGAGAAGAAAGTAAAACGTTCTGAGAAGGAAGTTTGCCGTCGCAATAAGTTGCTAGAAGATATTGCAACAGATCCACGGGTATCTAGTAGAAACTGTGGCGGGGGGGGGGGAAACAGTAAAAGATAACCCCATGTAAACAGTTTGACAGACATTATTAATAATGATCATCAATTTTCAAAATGGGTTAAACAAATCTTCCCAGCCATTCATGTTTTGTTTTTTTCACCTAAAAAAAAAATGTCAGTTTCATATTTTGGACTGATTGGATGCAGTGATAGGCCTAAGTAATTACAAGTAAATGATTGCCTCTAATGATACAAGATAAAGGTTCAGATAAATATACAAGATGAATGGTTGACAGGATAAATGTTCAAAATGTCCTATAACTGAAGTGCAACTAACTCAATGTTATAAATGCATGATTACATTTGATGCAGACAGAATGCAATAAAATGAATACCCACGTGAATAAAACGCTTTGCGTTTCACAAACATATTTCAAGCAGAGTGATGGAAGCAAGTATTTCAAATAGAGGACTCTGGTATAGAAATCAAGTATACTCTTATGTAACCAGCATTTATGGAGACATGGGTGTAACCTCTATGTATGAATAACAAGAATATTCACAAAACACCAAAGCAGAATGTACAATCCCCCCCCCCACCCCCGTTATACCATAAAATAACATTGTAAACTTGAACTAATATATTTATATTTCTTACCAAACATTAGTTTTTTATAATGTCAATACCTAACCCATCGCAGTAAAGGGAATGGTATGTTACAATACTTGTAATGACACAGTAGAACATTAGAATATTGTGAATACTGTATGGCAATAAACAGTGAATGTAATATGTAATATAAAACATAACATAAGCACTAATGTAAAATACTTTTGAATGTTTTGCAATGCAAAATGAAAAGCTCTTTGCTTTTTGACAAGATACGCAACTATTGTTTCTGTGTTCAAAAACTCTAATGCATATAACTTTGATGCGCAAGGGTACATACTGTATACAACTTCAAACAGAAATTGAGTAGCAATTGTATTGATTATACCTGTAGTAGATATAGCAGATTTAAATACATTTTTTTTTCTCTCTCTCTCCCAAATACAAGTTACAGAATGTTATATGTTAAGAGGATTCATTTTTTTATTTGTTCAAAATATCTGATTAGTTGTTATGGGCTACTCTAGCATGCATTTACTTAAACATCTCAAACTGGAAGGCAGAAAACATCTGATTCTTTGGTTAAGATGATACAACACTATAGATTGATTTGAACATAGTAGTACCCTATGTCATCATTATTCAATAAAAAAAAAATGAATAATTTATTTTACATCCAAATGCAACTAATCTCTCCAATGGACAAATCATAAATTATTGTGTGGGTCTTCAATGAGAAGGCCTCAAGTGCTGTACACAATTCAATAATAAACATGATCATATTTGAAAGAATAGTATTCTTTTATAATGTGAAGCAATGTGTTTCTTGTATTGAAAAGCACTATACACGTTGTTATTATTATTCTTCTTCTTCAAGATGGTGATAGAGAATAAATCATAACACAAAACATTGCACTGACAATTGACAACACAGGACAGCTGACACTATCCTTGCTCCGAGGTAAAACAGGGGAAAAAGACCAAGTTAGAGGAAATATTTCAGGTATTTACAAAACACAAAAACCCAGCCATTCCCATAAGAAGTCCCCCCCCCCCCAAAAAAAAATATCCCCTACTCAAAAATACCTTGATTCTCCAAAACATCCCATGGGTTCCCCTCAGAAATCACAGAACAAAAAAAACTTCCGAAGCAAGTATGCCTCTATTATTTTAAATGCATGGTAATGTAAATATGTAATTGGGATTACAGTGACATGTACTATATTGATGTGTATTCATCATAGCTATCAAAAACGATCAATAATTCCAAAGTAACAGGTAAACAACACTCCGCACCTATGGAGACACTAGTTGCTGATTGTCTGATATTCAAATTATAAGGAAAATAATAATTAAAATGGTGTAAAAATGTTGCGTTTCAGTACGAAGGGAACCCAATGAAACGGACTGGAGGATCTCTTCCTGTGAGGAATTGTGCTGGTATATTTGGTGTAGTACTAGACCAACACATACAGACACCACTGTGACACCAGCAACAGGTCACATTCAGTAGTCAAAACGTTCTAGAACCTATCAGATAGAAATAAAACGTTCTGGAACCTAGCAGATAGAAACAAGAGCTGACACAATGCCTTATTCTACGTGTCAGAGAGGCGTGTTTGTTCTACATGCTGTTTTTCTATCTGAACGTTGAACAACATCCTGCTGAACGCACCCCCAGGCCATGTTAGTCACGTGTAGACCTATTAATAGAGTGGTTCATATGAAACAATAGTTTGCTCTGCAGCCGTAATAGAAACCATGTCAATACATTCTGAGATACATAGCACCTTCAGGATCTGTTGATTTAAAAACAATAGCCATTTCACAGTATAAAACTATCTACAGAGATTTCATAGTAGGACAGCCTCAATACGTAGCCATTCTGACAGTAACAACAAAGACTGACCATCTGCTGTGATTTGTATCAACAATGTTCAAATTCCCCATGTTCAAATTCAAATATAGATTAATTTGTGTAGACTCGTAACATCCTAATTAAGGGATAGTTCTGTTTTCTTTTGTTACTGTTAACATCAGCATAAAATTCATACTGTATTCGTTCATTGAGAAAAGACACTGCAAAACCATAGAGATTGGATTAACAGGAATCCTTTTAGGTGAATTACAGTTCTGTGGCAGATAATGGGTTTACTTTCTCATGTCAAACAATAACTACTCTAGTGTACTGTACACCCGCATTTCTTCATCACATAATGTATACGCTATACCTATATCACAGACACTGAGAATTTACAAAAACAACATTAAGAACACCTGCTCTTTCCATTACCTAGACTGACCAGGTGAAAGCTATGATCCCTTATTGGGGTCACTTGTTAAATCCACTTGAAAATCAGTGTAGATGAATGGGAGGAGACAGGTGAAAGAAGGATTTTAAAGTCCTTTAAAGACAATTGAGACATGGATTGTAGATGAATGGGAGGAGACAGGTGAAAGAAGGATTTTAAAGTCCTTTAAAGACAATTGAGACATGGATTGTAGATGAATGGGAGGAGACAGGTGAAAGAAGGATTTTAAAGTCCTTTAAAGACAATTGAGACATGGATTGTAGATGAATGGGAGGAGACAGGTGAAAGAAGGATTTTAAAGTCCTTTAAAGACAATTGAGACATGGATTGTAGATGAATGGGAGGAGACAGATGAAAGAAGGATTTTAAAGTCCTTTAAAGACAATTGAGACATGGATTGTAGATGAATGGGAGGAGACAGGTGAAAGAAGGATTTTAAAGTCCTTTAAAGACAATTGAGACATGGATTGTAGATGAATGGGAGGAGACAGGTGAAAGAAGGATTTTAAAGTCCTTTAAAGACTTTTAAAGACAATTGAGACATGGATTGTGTATGTGTGCGTGCCATTCAGAGGGTGAAAGGCCAAGACAAAGTGCCTTTGCACGGGGTATGGTAGTAGGTGCCAGGCACACCGGTTTGTAATCAAGAACTGCAAAGCTGCTGTGTTTTTCACATTCAACAGTTTCCTGTGTGTATCAAGAATGGTCCACCACCTAAAGGGCATCCAGCCAACTTGACACAACTGTGGGAAGCATTGGAGTCAACATGGGCCAGCATCCCTGTGGAACGCTTTCGACACCTTGTAGAGTCCATGCACTGATGAATTGAGGGCAAAGGGGGGGGGGGGGGGGGGAATTCAATATTAGGAAGGTGTTCCTTATGTCTTGTCCACTCAGTGTAGTGTTTAAGCTATACTCTATATTACATAGAAATCCGGTTTGGATAGAAGCATGCACACACAGGAGGCACATGCCAGTAATAGTACATCTGTACACTCAACCAGGGAAACAGTACAAACAACCCCTCTATTTGACAGCACTTAGGACATGCAGCCTTTTATTTCTCCAACAAGCCATGAGAAAAGTAGGACTTTACTCGTTGGTCTCCTTTTCCTTGCAAGAGGGTTCGCAGAGGCTGCCTTTGTTCATCATAGTGTAGGGGAATGCTGCGGCGCTACACGTACCATAGCCTAGTTTGTTGAGGCGAGACAGGGTCTTGATACTGCCAGGGGGCCTACCAGGGCTGACCTTATATCCCGCTGCCTTGGTCGTTCCCAGGGGCCTCCCTGGGCTGGTCTTGAAGCCGGCAGCCTTGGTGGTTCCTAGAGGCCTCCCTGTGCTGGTCCTGTAACCTGCCGATTTAGTGGTCCCCGAAGGTCTTCCTCTCCTTCCAGACCTCCCCGGGTTTTTCTTTTTCTTGGAGTCCTCTGGCTTTTCATTGTTCGTAATTCCAACAGCTTGGGGGTGAGGTTCACTGAGGCCATTCTGCCTCTGACAAGGCATGGGTTTCAGGTTGTTCTGGGGTGGCAGGGGCAGAGGGGGCAAGGTCATTTGCAAGGGAGGGGGCGGGGGAGCTTGGTAGAACTTGTTGGACTGGGCAGTGCATAGGTCAAAGTGACTGGTGGGGTGTCGGCCATCCTCTGCCAGGCATGACGGCCTGCCACTCATGCAATAGTCATTGTTGTTGGTCACCTGACGTATCATCTTCTGCTGGAGAAAACAATGGGATACAAGAGATGTATTGTTGAGAAAATGCTAAACTACTTCAAATGTAATGAATAACCTTTTTTTTACAGGTTTAATGCTAGTAGTGCAAGTTAAGAGTAGACACAGGAATCCTATTCCAGTCTCATCCACAAACTAGTTGACTAGTCAGTAGTGGCATATTGTGTTTCGGCTGTTCTGTTACAAATCAATGCTGGAGTAGAATACTTCAAATGAGAGACAACTTCTGTACTGCACCCATAATGAATTATTAAACTATAAAAGTATAGAATATCTTGACTCTTGTAATGGTCTATTGTCAACATCCAATGCTAGCTTCGTTGAACGTGCAGGGATGGTGCAGCTCGTCATGATAAAGACTCAATGTTACAATGAGAGTTCAAATGACTAGCCTTCCCACATCACAGTTGCCTAGTAATGACTACCCTCTTTTTCAGCGAAATATATTAATCAGTTAGTTGTTCGTTGTATTTTGCAGACAATCCTGACACAAAAGCTTTCGTTTTCGCAACACATTTAGGAAATCACTTACCACGCGCTCATTTACAAGTAATATGTTCAGAAATGGATGTTTCGATAACATTAAAAACATGGCAAATTAAAGTAATTCATAAAACCAAGCAATTACTGTACCTCGATTGTTTGTGGATCATGGAATGCAAAGGGTTAAAAATGACAGATCTTCTATCTTCAAATTCTACAGCCGATCCATTTTTCGTAGATCGCAATCGATCGATTACTATTACTAAATCGATAACGCCTTTTGTCAGAGGTGCAAAGAAATGTCGTATTTATAGGTTTGTTGTTTCGCATGAGATGTTTAGATGAGAAACGCAGCCATTGCCATTAAAAATTTATAAGGTACAGGGGACCACTGCGCCTGCGCGGTACACCAAAAGGGAATTGCAGCAACTCCAAGCAAATTATGATTTACATTTTCATCGTGTTTACGCCAGTTCTTGAATACATTCGCAATTGTAATAGCAACTAATTTCCTCACAATATCAATTTGTTCTATTATTTGCATGCGCAGTAAAGCTACGTCATACACTATTCCTCCAAAGACCGAAACACTATTTGGAAAGTAGCAAATTGATCAACGGACCATGAAATAGTTTCAACCACTTTTTCTACAGACTAAATAATTTAGTCCAAAAGAGAAAATCCGTTGTGCTGGTTCTTTCCACAGTAGGCTATACGTAATTATTAAGCAATCAAGGTCACAGTACATACACAAACCTCCATTGTCGTTATGGTTAAGCTTGAATTCTGTCAATAGGTTTTCATCTTGTAGTTCACATATATGCCCTGTTTTTTTTAAGCCACTACAAAACCCAAATCATAGCCCGATAAGATTGTCAGTACAATGTAAAGAACATCAAATCCAGATGTGACACACAAACTAACACAATGTTTTATTAGAGAGGGAAAGAAGTAAAAACACATTACATCATTCAAGGGCTGTTAAAAAAAAAAAAATATCAACGCGTGATTCCTTACTTGTTCAGATGACTACAGACCAGTGACCCAAAATATTATTTTACACACAGAAATAATACAGGATCTATAACTACGGGGCGGCAGGGTAGCCTAGTGGTTAGAGCGTTGGACTAGTAACCGGAAGGTTAAACAAATCTGTCGTTCTGCCCCTGAACAGGCAGTTAACCCACTGTTCCTAGGCCGTCATTGAAAATAAGAATTTGTTCTTAACTGACTTGCCTAGTTAAAAAAAGGTAAAATAAAAAATAAAAAAACTACTTATGCTTAATGTTTAAGGACAAAAACAAGCAAATGTTTGAATCATGGTGGTAGAGAACCCGTTACATTTTCAGCTGGTATATTATAGAACGGATATCAGATACATTTTGCGCCGTGAAAAATAAAATAAAAAAATAAAATCACGACTAAATCTCCACTTACAGTACAGAGAGGAAACTTAGTCTAAAAGAGAAAGTACTCTCACGAGAACAATCCCTTCTGGAGGTCACTGGTCTTACAGTGAAAAAATATATACTAATACATTCTGAAACAAATATGATGAAACGTTGGAGAAAGAAGAAGTCACTGCGTCTGAGCCCAATCTCATCGTCACTACAAGACCTTGTATCTTCCTTTGCTGGTGGGTTGGTAGGAGTTTTGCTAAAATGAGAGAGAACATTTATTGAGCAATGAGAATTTTTTAAATATATATTTTTTTTATACACCCCCCCCCACCCCTCGCCAAGTTAATTACTTTCAGTACTTTTAATACATTCAACTTTTATTACTGGTGTTCATACAATGATGCAACCAACATGTAGACTGACACGAATGATTCCCTAGGCCTAGCATCAATAAATAGATAGACAGATATAGATCGGAGATAACATACATATGAATTCTATTTCTATGGCCAGAACTTACTAATCTGATAAGCTCCTCCTTGATGAGCCGAGTGATCTCAGCCTTGGCCTTCGTAACGGCCAGCTCATTTGCACCTGTCAATCAAATACATCAAAAATATTACAACAAGTGACATCCATCAACAAAAAAACAACAACAAAAAACACTCACTACTGCTAACATGCAACACTCCAACATTGGTGAAGACTTGGAAGTGGTCATTGCAAGTAGAATAGCTGCTTACTCTCAATAGCCAGGTAGATCTTGCGTTCTCCCTCTTTGGGCTCTTTGCCTGGAGGGAAGTAGGTTCCTCTGATGGTGATGGCTGCCTCAGAGTATTCTCCGATCCTCTGGAGGGCCTCTTTAGACGTGACCTTCCACCTCGCAGTCTGGTGGAACACAGGAAACAGACATTAACATCTTCCTGTTCGCTTAGGCCGTATTTACAATGCGTTGATATAGGGTTGTGATTAGGTGGTACTGACCTCACAAAGCGTCTCAGAGTAGGACAACAGAATGTTCATGTCACTACGACAACCGTCTACCGACATGTCAATTAGATGTAGTAAAAACCAGCTTTTAGTCTTGAAAATCTTTGGTTGTTTAGTACACTATCGTATCCACTCTGCGAAGCCTCACATGTCAACCCTTAAAGAGATGAGTGAGGCTAAGGCTTAAGAGGGTGTGAACAATGCAGAATGGATGTAGACAAAGCAGAGCTCTCCAATAGGTGTACACAAAACAACGTATCAACTTTCAAAGCAGAATTACTTTCCCTTTATTCCTCAACTGTACGATAATACCATTTTCTAACTCTTGAGTCTCTACTTTAATCTAATGTTAAAAAAAAATATATATATATTATATATATATAAGACCAAATCAGTCGGTCACAAATACGAATAAGATCAACCAGTTTGTGTTTCGCCGTAAACTCCGTCCGTCAAGGAACAGACATGGCAAATAGACCGTTCAGCGTTCAACTGAAAGAGAATCAGCATGATAAAGTAAAGCATAGTTCATGCTATGTGAGTCCTCCACCTACACCCTAGTGTTGAGTCCCAAATGACAACATATTCCCTATGTAGTTTACTACTATTGACCAGGGCCCATAAAACACTGTCTAGGGATTAGGAAATAGGGTAAAAGTAGTGCACTATATAGGGAATAGGGTGTCATTTGGGATCCAGGCCCATATAAAAACTGACCTGAGGGAAATCATTGATTTCCAGCTCCTCTTCGTATCTCTTGACTGTCTCGGCCTGTTCAGCTGCCTGCCTCTCCTCCTCCAGCTTCTCCACAGGGATATAGTTGAGCTTGGCGTTGATCTTCTCAGCCAGCTGCTCGGCGATGGTCTTCGCCGAGACGGAGGGGGCCATGATTGTGCCTCCTCTCAGGATGGCATTGGTGGCCTGTTGCATCACATCCTGTCCAGAGAGAGTAATGGATTATGTCAGGATGGAAGGTTGAAGACTACTAAAAAAACTCACACAGAAACACAGACCCACCCACACCCACCTGAGCCTCAGCCCCCAAGTTCTTCTGGGCGTTGATCCTGAGAGCCAGTCTCTTGGCCATCTCCAGTTTCTGGATGTTCCCAGCAGAGGGGGCACCGAGGTTGGCTAGGCCCCCTGCTGCTGCAGCCGCAACGGCCGCAGCGCTGGGCGGCCCTCCCCCTGGAGCCGACAGATCCTTCACCCTCTTCTTGGAGTTGAACATGCTCTCGATCTGCTCGTCAATCTGTAAAGACAGGGTGAGATATTGTGTCAATATAGTACGTATTCTACGAGGTTTTAGAAACGTATTGTTTGACCACAATGGATGGGTTGCGATATACATTATCAAGAGTCTGGAACCAGGTGAGTGTTCCCTACATAACCCTAGTCTGGAACCAGGTGAGTGTTCCCTACATAACCCTAGTCTGGAACCAGGTGACTGTTCCCTACATAACCCTCTATAACCCTGGTCTGGAACCAGGTGAGTGTGTATGTCCCAAATGGCTCCCTACATAACCCTCTATAACCCTATTGGGCCCTGGTTACTTACAAGCCCTTAACAAACAATGCAGAAAAATAAGTTAAAAAATGTAAAATAACTAATTAAAGAGCAGCAATAAAATAACAGTAGTGAGGCTATATACAAGCCACAGTTGGCATTCTACTCTAAGCTTTAGGAGAGTGTGGAACCTGTACTCACATCCTGGGCCCTAGTCACATGATCAGAACCTGTACTCACATCCTGGGCCCTAGCTACATGATCAGAACCTGTACTCACATCCTGGGCCCTAGCTACATGATCAGAACCTGTACTCACATCCAGGGCCCTAGTCACATGATCAGAACCTGTACTCACATCCTGGGCCCTAGTCACATGATCAGAACCTGTACTCACATCCAGGGCCCAGGCTACATGATCAGAACCTGTACTCACATCCAGGGCCCTAGTCACATGATCAGAACCTGTACTCACATCCAGGGCCCTAGCTACATGATCAGAACTTGTACTCACATCCAGTGCCCAGGCTACATGATCAGAACCTGTACTCACATCCAGTGCCCAGGCTACATGATCAGAACCTGTACTCACATCCAGGGCCCAGGCTACATGATCAGAACCTGTACTCACATGATCAGAACCTGTACTCACATGATCAGAACCTGTACTCACATGATCAGAACCTGTACTCACATGATCAGAACCTGTACTCACATCCTGGGCCCTAGCTACATTATCAGAACCTGTACTCACATCCAGGGCCCTAGTCACATGATCAGAACCTGTACTCACATCCAGGGCTCGATCCACATGATCAGAACCTGTACTCGCATCCTGGGCCCAGGCTACATGATCAGAACCTGTACTCATAAACAGGGCCCTAGTCACATGATCAGAACCTGTACTCATATACAGGGCCCTAGCTACATGATCAGAACCCATACTCACATCCTGGGCCCTAGTCACATGATCAGAACCTGTACTCGCATCCTGGGCCCTAGCTACATGATCAGAACCCGTACTCACATCCAGGGCTCCGTCCTCGTCATCAGAGTCCTGCAGACCCAGAGCGGCCTTCTGCAGCTTCTTCCTCTCGTTAGCCAGGGCATGCTCCGTCTCGTCAAACTTGAAGCCCTTCCCTGAGAACCCGCTGCTGCTCTTGATGCTTTTACCCTCCTGGGGAAAGAAAAAGGCCATTATAGAGAGGGTGTGTTACATTCACCGACTGATGACACAGTGCTAGCAGCAATGGGAAGTAAGCCAGCGACAAAACCGGTCTAATCTTGTTGAATAGAGAGTTGAAGAAATAAGGACACAGAATATAATATTGTAATTCGTCGTTGACAATCATCAGCTGTAATGCACAGTGTTTTTTGTTGTTGTTGCTGGGCACACATAGACCGTTTCCACGACAACACAGGAACAGCACAACTTCAGAACTTCCTCTTACCGCTTGCCGCTGGTTTTTGAAGGACAGCCACAGCTGCTCCAGCTCCTTGGGCACAGGGGACCCTGAGAGCTCCAGGGCCTTGATGATGTCCCCGGCGTAGCGTGCCTGCTCATCTGTGATGAAGGTGTAGGCAAAGCCCTGGGACAAAACAAAATCAGGGTGGGTTTTAAAATTAGGGTTGTAACTGTACGCGTATTTGTTCCTGAACCGTTTCGTTACGGAACCTGGGTTCGAGTCCTCGCGGTGAACCCTGAACACTAGGCCTATGCCTTCCACTGAAATGTGTCTTCCGCAGGCGATGCATGCCTCGTGTAAATCTGAGCTGGAAAAAAAATAAATACTTAAAAATATATATTTATACACTTTTTTTTTTTTACCTAACTAGGCAACTAAGAACAAATTATTATTTTCAATGACAGCCTAGGAACAGTAGGTTGTTCAGGGGCAGAACGACAGATTTGTACCTTGTCAGCGCAGGGGTTTGAACTTGCAACCTTTCGGTTACTAGTCCTGTGAGTACAGGTTCTGATATGACTCATGATTATATACTGATTTAGGAAAACCAACCCTTTGGAATTTATTGGTGGGGCAAAAAAAAATCTGAGTTAATATTTTAGACTGATTGTGGGTTCTATCAATGTAATTATCAGCATAATTTCCAATCCCCCATTTTAATTTTTTAAATAAATAAATACCTATTTTCCTTATTTATCATTATCTATTAACCATCTCTCCCCTAATTAGAGTAAAATATTGGACAACAATACTTAGGCTTCTACTTCCAGCTATTCGTTTACCAGACGCGGTATATTTAACATTAGCTCTCTTGTTTTTAATTTGTTTGTAGTTAGTCTCACCCTTCAGCTCCACTCAAACCCCTCCCATCTATCTCAGCTCCACTCAAACCCCTCCCATCTATCTCAGCTCCACTCAAACCCCTCCCATCGATCTCTGAAAACCATCCAGTTTTAAATACCAACAACTCTGTATTTTCTTAATGAAACTCAAAACTACAGTAACTACTGGCATTACATTTTCCCGCTGTAGCGAAACCGAACCGTGACCCCAAACCAGCAATACGTACCAAACCGTTATACCCCTAGTTTGAAATGAATTTTTTTTTTTTTTTACCTTCATTTAATTAGGCAAGTCAGTTAAGAACAAATTCTTATTTACAATGACAGCCTAGGTTAACTGCCTGTTCAGGGGCAGAACGACAGATTTGTACCTTGTCAGCTCGGGGATTTGAACTTGCAACCTTCCGGTTACGAGTCCAACGCTCTAACCACTAGGCTACCCTGCCGCCCCAATCAATCAAATGCATCTTTTTTTTCCTAATATGGTTGAAGAGGTCCTTGGAGGGGAATAAAAAACAACAACATTTTGGCCCAGTAATTTGTTCCATTTTAGTGATCAGAATTCCTGGAATTCTTGATAAACTAGTAATCACAATGAATTAGTTTGATGGACTACTAGGGTATCGTACAGGACCACTACTCACTTTGTTCCCGGCTCTCCCGGTACGTCCAGCCCTGTGGACATAGTCCTCGTAGTGGTTGGGACAGTTGTAGTTGACGACTAGGATCAACTGCTTGATGTCCAGCCCCCTGGCTGCCACAGAGGTGGCCACCATTAGCCGACACGCCCCGTTCTTAAAATCATTGATGACGCTGTCTCTGTCGTACTGGTCAATGCCTACATTGAGGGGACGGAGATAAACAGACGCTTGTTATCAAATGATATAGTTCAAAACAACGGACATGATAAAGGCGAAATGTTTATCTGCCATAAATAAACATAGTTTAATTAGAAGATATAATAAGGAAAATGGTCGAGGAGACGATGAGCTCAGCCCGGTCACTTTCAAACCCTGAACTAACTGAATGAGCTCAGCCCGGTCACTTTCAAACCCTGAACTAACTGAATGAGCTCAGCCCGGTCACTTTCAAACCCTGGACTAACTGAATGAGCTCAGCCCGGTCACTTTCAAACCCTGGACTAACTGAATGAGCTCAGCCCGGTCACTTTCAAACCCTGGACTAACTGAATGAGCTCAGCCCGGTCACTTTCAAACCCTGAACTAACTGAATGAGCTCAGCCCGGTCACTTTCAAACCCTGAACTAACTGAATGAGCTCAGCCCGGTCACTTTCAAACCCTGAACTAACTCAGTGTGTCCCAAATGCCACCCAATTCTCTACATCAGGGCTATTCAACTCAAGACCCTACGATGTCCCGAACTGGCTGCTTTTCTGGTCTACCTGATAATTAAAAATTGCACACACACCTGGTGTCCCAGGTCTAAATCACTTCCTGATTGGAACTGTCTTCAAGGTCAAGAGTTGAGTTTGAAGGTGCTACTTTTGACCAGAGGACCAATTTTGTGGGCGGCGCCTCAGACGAATGACAATAGAACACTGGTGCGTTTGTATGACATTACCTCCGTGCAGAGACATGCAGGGGTAGGAGGCCTTCATCAGGTCTTTGAGCAGCCCGTCAGCATGCTCCTGTTTGTCCACAAAGATGATGACCGAGCCCTTCTCCTGGTAATGGCCAAGGATCTCAAGCAGCTTCAGGAACTTCTGGTCCTCCTCAATTACCAGCTACGTGGAGAGAAGACGTGATGAGGGGAAAACATGGATGTCTATGTAACTTCAGCTTGATAAGAGAGAAATGGCAGCAACACTAATTTAATATGGAATATGTAAAAGATGGATGGTGGTGCCATTGACAAAATAGGAGATATATTCTTATTCATGGTGAATAGTTAAGGACTCCAGATATTTCCACCTTTAATTAAAAATAAAAATAAACATAATTCCACTTTGACATTATGGGATAGTGTGTGTAGGCCACAACATCCAAAATCTAACCCATTTAAAAAATTTAGACGAACACAAAAATGTGAAATAAGTTTTTTTTTTAAAAGGTGTGAATACATTCTGAAGCCACCAAAACAAAAAAATATATAAAAATATTTTTTTAAATGCAAATGTGTAAAGTATTGGTCCCATGTTTCATGAGCTGAAATAAAATCCCAGAAATTGTTCATACACACAAAAAGCTTATTTATCTCAAATGTTTTGCACAAATTTGTTTACATCCCTGTTAATGAGAATTTCTCATTTGCCAAGATAATCCATCCAGCTGACAGGTGTGGCATATCAAGAAGCTGATTAAATAGCATGATCAATACACAGGTGCAAAGGCCACTCGAAGATGTGCAGTTTTGTCCCAAAACACAATGCTACAGATGTGTCAGGTTTTGACGGAGAGTGGAATTGGCATGCCGACTGCAGGAATGCCCACCAGAGCTGTTGGTATAATGTTAATTTCTCTACCATAAGCCGCCTCCAACGTTGTTTTAGATAATTTGGCAGTACATCCAACCGGCCTCACAACCAGACCACGTGTAACAACGCCAGCCCAGGACCTCCACATCAGGCTTCTTTACCTGCGGGATGGTCTGAGACCAGCCACCCAGACAGATTAAGAAACTGTGGGTTTGCACAACCAAAGAATGTCTGCACAAACACCTCAGGGTCTTGACTTGACTGCAGTTTAGCATCGTAACGGACTTCAGTGGGCAGACGCTTTTTTTCTTGTGCGGATGTTCAGGGGGCCGGAACAAAATTACAAATAATTTGTAAAACTGCTCAATTTAAAATCGCAAGAAGACCAAACAGATATAATATTTGAATAAAACACCATTTCAAACTTTTCTTACATTGGTATACGATCTCATACAGTATATACTGTATCTGTGTTATGTGTGGGAAGAGTCTGGAACAGCTTTCCAAAATGTTAAATCACCTGGAGCTGATTTTCTAGTGTTTTTACTGTCTTATGTCCCAAAAATAAATTTAAAAAAATATTTTTTTGTTCACAAAACTTGAGCAAAATAAAATGACTGGCCTGCGGGCCTCCAGTTGCGTAACCCTGCTCTGACGGGATGGTTTACATATGATATCCTGTGTAGAACAGGAGTTTTTCATCACCACATCACATGACTGACTAGGAATAACTCCGGGCCCTATCCACTGTGCACCAAAAAAAAAAAAAAAAGGTTAAAGAGATGGAACTCGCACCCTATTCCCGTTATAGTGCACTACTTTTGACCAGAGCCCTATGGTCCTTGGTCAAAAGTAGTGCACTATAAAACGGTAACAGTTAGGACACACAGAGAATGTAAAAAGGCCCAGTCTTACCACATGTTGCTCCACATCAGAGCACACCACGCTCCTGCCTCCCACCTGAACCTCGATAGGCTTGGACAGTATCCTCCTGGCCAGTGCCTCCATGGCCCGCGGGAACGTAGCGGAGAACATGACCGTCTGCCGGTCTGGACGCACGTTGTCCATGATACGCATCACCTGGGGGAAGGAACATTACAGGAGAGGACATGACCTATTATTCTGGTGCCCGGGTCAGGTCTAAATAGCTGCGATAACATGAAATATGATTTTTCTTAAAAAATTCGATTTTCCTTTAAAAAACACGTAATGTGCGTCTGTCTACCTGTGGCTCAAAGCCCATGTCGAACATTCTATCCGCCTCGTCCACGACCACGTACGTGGCTCGCCGCAGGTTTGTGACTCGACCTACACACCCAAGGAAAGTATAGTGACACAGAAAAACAAGTTACTCTCTGGAAAGTGGACTCACCCAAAGCTTTCACACAAAGTTCCTGAACCTCCTGGTAAATTTACCTCAACAAGCCTAAAAACAAACCCAAAAAATACTTTTTTTAAAAATTTTTTTTTTTAAGTCTTCCCTTTTCCTAAGGCATTAAATATTGCACTTCAATTCACACAACTGCCATTTATTGTGTTCAGGCCTACTGTTAAGCGGACAGAATATTAGGTTTCTATATTTGTCTCGTCTTGCGTACCATCTCAGGGGCACGAGGAACCTGTAAAAATGTCAGAAAACAGCCAATACAATACAAGCCATGGGGCCACGTCAAAGCACTATGTTGACCGCCTTTTCACCTACAAAACCAAACAGAGAGATTACCTGGCATGTGCGGAAGGAAAGAGCGCTATAAAAACTGTGCGTTTTTTATTACACGATTCTATTTTTAAAAATGTAGCATTTACACACACAGTCATAAAACAACACTGACTTTAATACAAAATGTAAACATATTCACACCATGTTCTACTTTAGGCTTCACATGTTATTCAAATCCATACACGAGTGAAATGTCTGACTTTTTACATGACTAACAAGGAAACTTGACTTGGGATAAAGGTTTGTTGAAAGCTTGACTTACGCCCCTGAACGTGAGGACCACCCACGAGGCAGTATCGTCTCTTCACCTACTTGTAGCTGATCATTATTTCTTCAGGGAACACTTCAAAAATGGTCGGATATGATTTCCAAGGCGGTCAGATAACGTTGACAGTTTTAGTTAAAAAAAAGAGGTACCGACTTGACTCTCGTACGGAAATATTTCATGCAAAGCAGGACATTTTACACTTTCTATCAGTACGTGGGTCAGAAAGTGACATTTCTAAGTCAAAATAATTATAACACTGGACATTGCACACACACACACACTGCAGGTTTCTCACATATCAGAAATCCCTATCATTATATGTTAACTGGATACAATACACACAAGAGAGCTATGAGACAAGGTGTGTCACTCACCGCTGTTGGCACCTAACATGTCAATCATTCGCCCTGGTGTGCACACAATGATCTCTGCTCCCCTCTTCAGCTCAGCAATCTGCATCACAAGCAAGAAACAAACCATTTTTAAAATGTTTAAATAATGATATTCAACCAACGTACAGTCCCGTTTGCCTTTTCCAAACTGATTATAGGGCTTGACATTTACTTTCATAACTACTTGCCCAAAAGCTCAAGGTCACATGTCCCGCCCCCCCCCCCCCCCGCCCCCCTAAAAAAAGGTCTGTAACACCATGTTAATCTTTGTATGATGCGATGAACAACTTTACAAAATAAAAATGTATTACTAATCAATTTAACCTTAGAGAATCCGACAGAATTGGAGGTTACACTATGCCTACTGGGCTTCTCTGTATATTCAAGCCTGTCTTAAAATATCGCACTGCCCCTTTAAAAGGCTCTCCTGGCGTACTGCCCCTTTAAAAGGCTCTCCTGGCGCACTGCCCCTTTAAAAGGCTCTCCTGGCGCACTGCCCCTTTAAAAGGCTCTCCTGGCGCACTGCCCCTTTAAAAGGCTCTCCTGGCGCACTGCCCCTTTAAAAGGCTCTCCTGGCGCACTGCCCCTTTAAAAGGCTCTCCTTGAAGATGGTTGGCCACACTTGGGAGCTTATCAAACATAGCAACATTACAACCAAATACTTTTTGTGTCTTTATAAAATAATTCCCCCCCCCCAGGGGCTCGAAATTAAGTGCGAACCTTTGATTCAAAATAATAAGACTGTTGAAAATAGATTCTGGGGGACAGTTCTGGGACGACATATCTAAAATGTATTCAGCCACTGCACTTTAAAACATTTTTAAAAAGCAAACGAGGCCGATGAAACAGATCAGACCGTTTAGCTTAAAATGTTGATCAAGTTTTTATTTCGGCTGTGATCTGTTGCGTCAGCCTCATCTGATGATGAGAAAAAAAAAAAATACAAAGACAAATGAAAACAACTATATGCAACTAGCAGGAAACTCCAGTTCTCAAAAGCACACTCAAGGGGTTTCATGTGACAAGATAAAAATATCCTGTTAGAAATTAAGTGGAGATTTAAAGATGCAACAACTAGCACGGGTTGCTAATATGACTAGTGATGCAACAACTAGCACGGGTTGCTAATATGACTAGTGATGCAACAACTAGCACGGGTTGCTAATATGACTAGTGATGCAACAACTAGCACGGGTTGCTAATATGACTAGTGATGCAACAACTAGCACGGGTTGCTAATATGACTAGTGATGCAACAACTAGCACGGGTTGCTAATATGACTAGTGATGCAACAACTAGCACGGGTTGCTAATATGACTAGTGATGCAACAACTAGCACGGGTTGCTAATATGACTAGTGATGCAACAACTAGCACGGGTTGCTAATATGACTAGTGATGCAACAACTAGCACGGGTTGCTAATATGACTAGTGATGCAACAACTAGCACGGGTTGCTAATATGACTAGTGATGCAACAACTAGCACGGGTTGCTAATATGACTAGTGATGCAACAACTAGCACGGGTTGCTAATATGACTAGTGATGCAACAACTAGCACGGGTTGCTAATATGACTAGTGATGCAACAACTAGCACGGGTTGCTAATATGACTAGTGATGCAACAACTAGCACGGGTTGCTAATATGACTAGTGATGCAACAACTAGCACGGGTTGCTAATATGACTAGTGATGCAACAACTAGCACGGGTTGCTAATATGACTAGTGATGCAACAACTAGCACGGGTTGCTAATATGACTAGTGATGCAACAACTAGCACGGGTTGCTAATATGACTAGTGATGCAACAACTAGCACGGGTTGCTAATATGACTAGTGATGCAACAACTAGCACGGGTTGCTAATATGACTAGTGATGCAACAACTAGCACGGGTTGCTAATATGACTAGTGATGCAACAACTAGCACGGGTTGCTAATATGACTAGTGATGCAACAACTAGCACGGGTTGCTAATATGACTAGTGATGCAACAACTAGCACGGGTTGCTAATATGACTAGTGATGCAACAACTAGCACGGGTTGCTAATATGACTAGTGATGCAACAACTAGCACGGGTTGCTAATATGACTAGTGATGCAACAACTAGCACGGGTTGCTAATATGACTAGTGATGCAACAACTAGCACGGGTTGCTAATATGACTAGTGATGCAACAACTAGCACGGGTTGCTAATATGACTAGTGATGCAACAACTAGCACGGGTTGCTAATATGACTAGTGATGCAACAACTAGCACGGGTTGCTAATATGACTAGTGATGCAACAACTAGCACGGGTTGCTAATATGACTAGTGATGCAACAACTAGCACGGGTTGCTAATATGACTAGTGATGCAACAACTAGCACGGGTTACTAATATGACTATTGATGTAACAACTAGCATGGGATGCTAATATGACTAGTGATGTAACAACTAGCATGGGATGCTAATATGACTATTGATGTAACAACTAGCACGGGTTGCTAATATGACTAGTGATGCAACAACTAGCATGGGATGCTAATATGACTAGTGATGCAACAACTAGCATGGGATGCTAATATGACTAGTGATGCAACAACTAGCAAGGGTTACTAACGACTAGAAATATGCATTTGGTTGCCGGACAATAAAATTGTTAATTTGAAACCCAATAGAACATGAGAATATG
Organism: Oncorhynchus kisutch; assembly: GCF_002021735.2. Classification (NCBI taxonomy): domain Eukaryota; kingdom Metazoa; phylum Chordata; class Actinopteri; order Salmoniformes; family Salmonidae; genus Oncorhynchus; species Oncorhynchus kisutch. The sequence continues at coordinate 47,002,115 of NC_034201.2, forward strand.
CCATGGCAACAAGCATTTAAGTGTTTATAAAATAATCCCCTCAACATTTCTATTGTCAGATTTCAGCTAGGCTACTTTGAAACAACATGTTTCATAAAATTATAAAACGTCTAGGTTTTAAACAATTAAGTTTATGGTTAAAACGTTTATTTTCTTTCTTAAAAATAAAAAAATGCTGACAGCCACTGTCCTTCACTCTCCTGGTCTTATGACTATTTAATCTGAACGAACCATGCCTCCAGTATGTTTGACAGAATCAAGCCTTTTAGACACTAACACAACTTATCCTTCATTATATTTAGGCAAACATGAATACCGTTTAGCCTATATTTAATATACTTAAAAAGTCTCAAAGTTTGGCACCATTTTATGGCGCCTCCCTCATGTCGGCATCGGTTTGGACATGAGGCTGTATCCCAATATGCATCTCACCTACACTTTGACATGTATTTTGTGCATGAAAAATATATCTGAATATTATGCCAATGTTGGCGCCTCTGATCCAATTCTGATTGGAGTAGGCCAACTGTTTCATAGTGATGTTTTAAAATTTAATTTTTTATTGTCCATTCAGACAACTTAAATCTATATTCTTCTTGTCTGACGAATATATATATATATATTTTTTTTTTAAACTTGTCCCAGACAAGAGAACAAGCATTAATGCTGTGTTTTCATGTGTTGCTGCCACGCTATGGTCTTAGATCTCTCTTTATGTAGTGTTGTGTTGTCTCTCTTTATGTAGTGTTGTGTTGTCTCTCTTTATGTAGTGTTGTGTTGTCTCTCTTTATGTAGTGTTATGGTGGTCTCTCTTTATGTAGTGTAATGGTGGTCTCTCTTTATGTAGTGTTATGGTGGTCTCTCTTCATGTAGTGTTATGGTGGTCTCTCTTCATGTAGTGTTATGGTGGTCTCTCTTCATGTAGTGTTATGGTGGTCTCTCTTCATGTAGTGTTATGGTGGTCTCTCTTCATGTAGTGTTATGGTTGTCTCTCTTGTCGTGATGTGCGTTTTGGCCTATATTTGATCTTTAATCCCAGCCCCTGTCCCCGCAGGAGGTATTTTGCCTTCTGGTAGGCCGTCATTGTAAATAATATGTTCTTAACTGACTTCCTTAGTTAAATAAAATGTAAAAAATGTATGTCGAGCCCTGTATTATTCAAACCTACAACCTAGGATTTCTTTAAATACAATGTACAATTTTTTTAATATATATTTTTTTATCATCATGATAAATCGTAATTGGTTCTACCTGTTCACTAATCCCAGTGCCTCCATATACACACACCACCCTCAGGTTCAGAGGCTTGGAGAACTTCTTGCACTCCTTGGTGATCTGCAGAGCCAGCTCTCTAGTGGGAGTCATGATCACAGCTGAATGGGGGAAGAGAACAGACAAATAGAAGTCAGACAACATACTCTCATCGTCTATTTGCCCTTAGAAAATACAGCACCTTCCTTGAACAGCTGTCATATCGTTTGATAGGACCATTCTGCTCAGCAAATTAAAATTTGGCCCTGTCCGGGGGGTGTCCTCGGATGGGGCCACAGTGTCTCCTGACCCCTCCTGTCTCAGCCTCCAGTATTTATGCTGCAGTAGTTTGTGTCGGGGGGCTAGGGTCAGTTTGTTATATCTGGAGTACTTCTCCTGTTCGGTGTCCTGTGTGAATCTAAGTGTGCTTTCTCTAATTCTCTCTTTCTTTCTCTCGGAGGACCTGAGCCCTAGGACCATGCCTCAGGACTACCTGACATGATGACTCCTTGCTGTCCCCAGTCCATCTGGCCATGCTGCTGCTCCAGTTTCAACTGTTCTGCCTTATTATTATTCGACCATGCTGGTCATTTATGAACATTTGAACATCTTGGCCATGTTCTGTTATAATCTCCACCCGGCACAGCCAGAAGAGGACTGGCCACCCCACATAGCCTGGTTTCTTCCTAGGTTTTGGCCTTTCTAGGGAGTTTTTCCTAGCCACCGTGCTTCTACACCTGTATTGCTTGCTGTTTGGGGTTTTAGGCTGGGTTTCTGTACAGCAATTTGAGATATCAGCTGATGTACAAAGGGCTATATAAATACATTTGATTTGAAAATTGTGATTTACACATAAAAAGCAGATATGCCAGCATTCAGGTTAATTTAGGTGTAATTGATATGGGGTTGTATGACAAAAAACTAGTACAAAAGGGGCCCTTACCGATGGGTCCCTCAGCCTCCTCCAGGGGCCTCTGGTCCATGATGTGACGGTACATGGGAAGGAGGAAGGCGATGGTCTTTCCACTGCCGGTCTTAGCAATGCCAATGAGATCTCTCCCAGACATGATGGCTGGAATGGCCTGAGCCTGGATGGGGGTGGGCTTCTCATAGCTGTGTCTGGAGATGTGAAGACAACATCACTTAACACACCTATCTAGAAGTGTATGGCAAGTGAATCACAGGCGACATCAGCACTGAGCTAAAAAGGCTAGAGCTGCCGCTTTCAAGGAGCGGGACACTAATCCGGACACTAAGCCCTCCGACAAACCATCAAACAGGCAAAGCATCAAACTATCAAGGATTACAAATAGAAACCCAGCCGCGAGTTGTCCAGTGACGCAAGCCTACAAGACAAGCTAGATACCTTCTTCTATGCTTGTGTCGATGCTAGCAACACTGAACCATCCATGAGAGCCCCAGCTGTTCCGGAAGACAGTGAGATCACGCTCTCCATAGCCGATGTGAGTAAGACCTTTAAACAGGGTAACATTCACAAGGCTGCAGGGCCAGACGGATTACCAGGACGTGTACTGAGAGCATGCGCTGACCAGCTGTCAAGAGTCTTCACTGACATTTTTAAACTCTTCCTTACCCAGTCTGTAATACCTACATGTGTCATGCAGACCACATTAATCCATGTGCCCAAGAATGCCAAAGTAACTTGCCTAAATGACTACCGACTCATTACACTCTCAAAGCATTTCATGGCTACAGATGTAAAGCTCGTCATGGCTCACATCAACACCATCATCCCAGACACCCTGGACCCAATTCGCATACTGCCCCAATAGATGACAATCTCCATTGCACTCCACACTACCCTTTCCCACCCGGACAAAAGGAACACCTATGTCAGAATGCTATTCATTGAACACCATAGTGCCCACGAAGCTCATCACTTAGCTAAAAGACTCAGGGACTAAGCATCTCCCTCGCAACTGGATCCTGGACTTCCTGATGGGCCGCCCCCAGGTGGTAAGGGAGACAACACAACCGCCACGCTGATCCTCAACACAGGGGCCCCTCAGGGGTGCATGCTTAATCCCCTCCTGTACACCCTGTTCACTCACGACTGCGTGGCCACGCACGACTCCAACACCATCATTAAGTTTGCTGACGACACGACAGTGGTAGGCCTGATTACCAACAACGATGAGACAGCCTTTAGGGAGGAGGTCAGAGACCTGGCAGGGAGATGCCAGGACAACAATAGCCTCTCCCTCAGCATCAGCAAGACAAAAGGAGCTGTTCGTGGACTACAGGAAACGGAGGGCCGAGAATGCCCCCCATCCACATCGACGGGGTTGTAGCGGAGCCTCTTCATTTCAGGAGGCTGAAAATATTCAACATGGGCCCTCAGATCCTGAAAAAGTTCTACAACTGCACCATTGAGAGCATCTTGACTGGCTGCATTACCACTTGGTATGGCAACTGCTTGGCATCCTACAGCAAGGCACTACAAAGGGTAGTGCGTACAGCCCGGTACATCACTGGGCCACTCCCTGCCATCTAGGATCTCTATAACAGGTGGTGTTCCAGGACCTCTTAACCAATAGTTACCCGGAATATCTGCATTGACCCTTTTTACACCTACGGTTTTGGCTTATCACATACGCTGCAGTTACTGTAAATCATCTATCCTGTTGCATAGTCACTTTATCCCTACCTATATGTACAGTACATATCTACCTCCATTACCTCGTACCCCATGCACATCGACTCGGTATTGGTACCCGTGTGTATATAGCAAAATTATCGTAACTCATTGTGTATTTATTCCATGTGTTATTTTTTTAATAAATATGATTTCTTACTTTTAGTTTCTCTGCATTGTTGAAAAGGACCCGTAAGTAAACAATTCACTGTTAAGTAGATCCACTGTAGATTATTTCACATTGAAAATCACAGTAGCAGGGGGTTTAGAAACCATCACACCTACTCCATACCAGTTCCCTCTATAGTGCACTATTAAGGCTCTGGTCTAAAGTAGTGCACTATATAGGGAATAGGGGTCCATAGGACTCTGGTCAAAAGTAGTGCACTATAGAGGGAATAAGGTGCCATTTGGCCAGTCTGTTGTTTAAAAAAGTATGTATGTGACAAATAACATTTCGAATTTGATCAACTGCTGATTACATAACAAATGTATGATAAGGTCCTATTCATTTGGACCAATAGGTAACATACTTATATCTGCTACAATGTCAAACTTTGTCTGCGACACTCACCTCTTCAGTGCACTTAGGATCTTCATAGACGTGCCACACTGAACCCATGACTTGATGGGCTTGGGACAACCTTTCCCTTTGACTGCGATACCCTCCAGGTCCAGCCTGTGAACATTCACCTCTGTATGCATTCATCAAAAGGAAAGGAGTTAGATCAACGATGGGCAACTTTGATAAGGGGTGGGACACACACTCACAATTTTTTTAAACTCATGACGGGCCGCAGTGGCTCGCAGGTCTGCCTTAATTTTATGCAATTCTACACATTTTGCCGTGGGGGCGTAGAGAAATGTCTGCAAATTATATATATATATGATTTCTGAGTGAGAGTGACTAACAAATTCGACCATGATTACTACAAGTTTAGATAGCTGTCTGCTAGACTAATTTACCAATCTACCATTTTTTTTTGTGCTAACGTGCTAATTGAGTGACTGTCAGTGACTGACATAAAGAGACAAACTGCTGATGCCCAACCTCATTTTGAAATTGCACTTGGTATATTCCTCTACTCTCTCAACATTAGGTTGATACCCCAATCGAGTTCCTACATTGTTAAAAAAATATGTGTGGGGGGGGGGGGGGGGTCCACGGAAATCGATCCGTGGACCTACAAAAGGGGGGGCCAGTTGCCCACCCACCAGCAACATTGACACTTGTCATTTAGCAGACAAAAGCAACAAAAAATATCCACACCAAGGTTTTCCGTGCTTTTTAACCTAATCATTACATTTGACAGGTCTATCTACCTATATCTATATCTTTTTAACCTAGTCATTACATTTGACAGGTCTATCTACCTATATCTATATCTTTTTAACCTAGTCATTACATTTGACAGGTCTATCTATCTATATCTATATCTTTTTAACCTAGTCATTACATTTGACAGGTCTATCTACCTATATCTATATCTTTTTAACCTAGTCATTACATTTGACAGGTCTATCTACCTATATCTATATCTTTTTAACCTAGTCATTACATTTGACAGGTCTATCTACCTATATCTATATCTTTTTAACCTAGTCATTACATTTGACAGGTCTATCTACCTATATCTATATCTTTTTAACCTAGTCATTACATTTGACAGGTCTATCTACCTATATCTATATCTTTTTAACCTAGTCATTACATTTGACAGGTCTATCTACCTATATCTATATCTTTTTAACCTAGTCATTGATGGAAATACATTTGACAGGTCTATCTACCTATATCTATATCTTTTTAACCTAGTCATTGATGGAAATACATTTGACCGGTCTATCTATATCTATATATATATATATATATATATAGGGCTATAGGTTAAATTGCAAAACTAAGTGGAATTAAACTTGGCTTACCTCCCTACTCTTCTACATTTGCACACACTGAACATAGAAAGAAAATCTATTGTGTTATTGACTGTACATTTATGTGTAACTCTGTGTTGTTGTTTTTGGTCGCACTGCCAGGTCACAGTTGTAAAATGAGAACTTGTTCTAAACTGATCTAGTTGGTTAAATAAAAAATAAATAAAAACTGTGTAGATATTTGTTATGTATCTCATTTACACAGCATACAGATACAAAGATTTTGAGAGGAATATCTGTCAGACAGCGCGAGAGCTGCTACTACGACATCTCAAACAAGAAATACACAGGCAACGGAAGGCAGTCTTCATCAGCACGTCACACACCCCTTTGCAATGAGCTAGAGACAGTACACATTTTGAAAACATACTTAAAAATTGTTTGAAACCTGAATGTTTTTACTACATATTATGAGGCATGTTTTTACCTTGCTTTCAAAGTAGCCAAAATCAGACCCTATCCGTGAAGGCAATTATTTTAGATATCAACTTTATTTCATTGTCCAGTAGTCACAAACACACAATTCTAGTTATATTAGCAACCCATGCTAGTTGTTGCACATTATAGCTCCCCTTCTTTCTACATATCTAAAATGTTATTTGAATCTCTGTCACGGGAAACGGCTCGCTTTTTGACAACAGTGTTTTCTGACGAACTGCATTATGGAACAAACATTCGCATATGTAGCCTACTGCCTTGTGCGCATTGCTGCGCTTATAAAATGTGAAGATGTTTTAAATAAAAAATTGGTTTTGGTCAGTTTGTCAAAACAGAAAGAAACTTTTCCAAACACACTCTGTTGTGGGATGATAGATCCAAAATCCATACAACCAGTATGCTACATACAAATAAACCGTTAAAAAGCAAATGAGTCGGATGCAACAGATCAGAATGTTTAGGCTAGTAATTTTGCTATTCGTTACTCATCTTGTTGGCTGAGGAAAAGTTAAATGTGGGCATCGGAATTCAGTAAGGACCACAAATTGTTGTATCCTCGATTTGCATGTTCTGTTGAGATTAATTACCATAATCTAAATGTGATTTGTCATTCTGAGCACCGTGGTTGGACGCCCTAATCAGGTTACACACCCAATGGTTATGGGTCTAGTAAATTAAAAATGCTGCTGGTCAAATTTCCTGCGCCACAATTTCCTAATGGAATCCCTGCCACACATACACACAGGCTCGGTTTGCTTTTGGCAGAACTCGACTAGGCGACCATCTGTGCTCATACTCCTCAAAGTAATTTGCTTGAAAAACGAAGGAAAAAAATGCAATATTACTGTTGTTTGTCCCTTTGGAGCCACCGTAGCAACAAGATAGCCAGATACACTTCCTCAAAATAGTCCAAATTAATCAAAGATACAAATGTATCATTTTAAAAAATAAATGTATCTTTTGCAGAGATCTTAGTCGCGCAAATTTACATCCAGCTAAGTTGTTTGGTGCAGCATTTCTCAAGTGAAAAAAAATGGACATGAAAACTAGTCGTCTCTCATTGAATGACAACAAACACTTCATGTTCTCACTCCTAATTGGACTAGTACTGTTGACCAATCACTGAAGAAGGGGCGTAGACTTTGGCCACCGAACTTCGACTTGCCTCAAGAAAAACACACAAACAGCCAGGAAAACTGGCAAAGACCAACGTGGGGAAAAAAACGCCACAAAAGGTATTCATGATATACGAGCAAACTGTTTAGACTGGGAAGTATACGGTAAGCTTTACAGTTAGTGCAGTTAACTAAGTTTTACGGGGAAAACATCCACTATCAGTCATTGCAAATAGACCCTTTCTCAAAAAATAAGTGTGGGTGTGAGTTCTTATATATATATACACACACACACACACACACACACACACACACACACTTACATAATACACACACATACCCTCTGGAGACATCTTGGCCAGCTCTGGCACCTCTACATAGAAGTCCTTGCGGTACGGTTCGTACTCAATCTTCTGGTGATCCACTGGCTCCAGCACCTTCCTCTGTTTGGTCTGGTAGCCAGTCAGGGCTGTCGCCAGATCCACTTCCTCTTCCTCTGATGAGTACTGGGAAGACAGTGACACAACATGTAGGAACCTGCTCTCTTCAGTGAGAGAACTTCGAGAGAAGTTCTTGAGACTTTTGGACCAAATGGCACCCTATTCCCTACATAGCGCACTACTATAGCACCCCGTTCCCTATATAGTGTACTACTATAGCACCCTATTCCCTATATAGTGCACTACTATAGCACCCTATTCCCTACATAGTGCACTACTATAGCACCCTATTCCCTACATAGTGCACTACTATAGCACCTTATTCCCTACATAGTGCACTACTATAGCACCCTATTTCCTACATAGTGCACTACTATAGCACCCTATTCCCTACATAGTGCACTAACACTTGACCCCATGAGCCCTATACATTTACACAAACGATCACAATAAGAGCATGACAGGACAAAAACAGCTTACCTCCATTGCATCCTGGTCATTCTCCATCAGCTCACCCTTCTTTTTGTGGACATTTGGTCCCCTCTTAGTTTTGCATACGGTGACAACTTTGGATACATTTACTCCTCCCTTCTAATTGTGAGGAGGGCAACAACAAAAATAAAAAGAGAGAGAGAGAGAGACAGACAGACAGAGAGAGACAGACAGAGAGAGAGACACAGAGAGAGACAGAGATTGCATCACACACAAAAAGACCAAAGCAGCACATACTGACAGCAATGTTTCCAATGAGCTAAATACTGTATGTGTGAAGGAAACTATTGGGGGATGGTTTAACTTACCTTGTCGTTCCCTTTAGACTGGGGGCCCATGTTGAACTTCTTGACTTCCTCCTTGACCTCCTCCATGTAGGCGTCTAAGGTATCCAGCTCATCCTCTGCTTCCTGCTCCATGGGAGTAACCTCCTCCTCCTCTTCCTCCTCCTCCTCTTTCTTTTCCTCCTTCTCCTCTGGCCCCTTACCCTCCTCGCCTTCTTCAGGCTCTTCCTCGGGAGCTGTCCCTTCCTCATCGTCATCTGAAAGGAAGAGAAGTCTGGTGAGACCCTGTGTTGGCAGTTATCTAAATCAGTCTTTGAAAGTGGAAACTAATGCATTTAGGTACACATGAACCCCACAACACAACCATGAAAAGTAGAAGCCTGAGCTTGTTCCTCACCGTCATCATCCTCCAGACTCCACTTCTTTCCCTGCTTCATCTCCTCAATCTCTCTCTTGATCTCCTCGATGTTCCCTAGGGCCTTTTTCCTTTGGTCCTCCCTCCACTTCTCCACTCGCTCCTTCCTCTTCCTCATCTCTTCCTCCAGCTTGTTCTGGTCAAAGTCTTGCTGTGGGGACAACACATAAAGAATGCACAAATATTCAACTGTCATATTTCAGTCAAAGTTTCCAAATTGCTGAACAACATCTATAGTGGAATAGGACTCACATCCTCAACAACCTCCTCTTGCTCTTCTTTGATTTTCTTCTTCTCTGCAGAGGCTTCAGGGTTGTCTTTTTCCTTGCTTTTAGACAGACTGGCAAACCAAAACAGACAAATGAGAATAAGTTAAGGTCGGGGGTAAGTAACATTTATTGAGGGGGGGGGGTAATATAACGCTTTGGTAAAAACTCACGTCTCTTCAGTTTTCCTGCTTTTGCTGGGGCTTGCGGATTGAGATCTGCGTCCTCGGCTTCTAGACCTTCTATTCCTGTCACGGCTCCTGGAGCGCCTCTTCTCCCGACTCCTAGAGCGTCTGGATCACATCAGACAAACTCAATAACAATATCAGACCAGGCATATATAATTTCACATTCAAAGACACACCCTTACTCTGATGACTTTGAACAATCACTCACTCTTGGTCTCTGTCTTTCTCACACACACAACTCACCTGGGGCGCTTCCTGTCTCTGGACCTTGATCGGCGTCGGTCACGGCTGCGTGACCGCTCTCCCCGCCTGTTGCGGTCCCTGTCTCGGTTTCGTGAGGCAGCCCCATCATCCTTCTTGGAGCGTTTGTCTGGGGAACGGCTCTTTGATCGACTCCCGGACCGACCCCTCGATGCCGACCGTTTCCTGTAATGCCTAACAAACATTGACAGAAATTATTTAAAACACTTCAAATCACTTAACTAAAACAACTGACATAAATATATATATATATGTGAGTTAAAAACGTCGTTAGTGCGAGAGAGTAATGCCGCGTTCGGAACAACTGGGGATTCTGAAATGTACGAGTTCATTACGTTCAAGAAAACTGGGAACTCGGAGGGAAAAAAAGCAAGCTCGGCCTGAGAAAATCGTTTCTAACAGTCATCCAATTCAGAATTGCAAGTCGGAAACTCGGCCATCTATGCACAGATCTTTGGCCTCCGACTTTCCCGACCTGAAGATCACGAACGTCATGATTTGACCTCGCCCCCCCCCCCCCGAGTTCCTAGTTGTCTAGAAAGCACCATATACAACTGCACAGCACATGGCCAATGTGTTTTAAATAATTGTGTCGTTTGTGAATGCATTATCAAGTATTTTTACTTTGTCTATTAGGCTAACTAGCCAGCTAGCTATCTATCACATTCAATGGTCTGTAAACGTTAGCTAGCTTGTTAGCTAGCGCGTTGGATCAACGTTGCACACTTGATAGCTAGCTCGGCTTTTTTTAATCCTTCAAAACAGACAAAAAATTATAATTACAAGAGACCCGTAAACTCCTCACTTACCTTGACTCGCGCCCCATATTTACGTTGAGTCCACAAAGAGATTAAATATCAATGTTTTATTGTTAAACTTTGTGCATTTGTTTTCATGCGTGATCACGTTAGCTGTTTCCTGGAACGTAATCAAAAAGTGACGGTTCTTCTTAGATTGCGTAGCTACATTGGATGTGTCCGCCTCTAGTGGTGGGATGATTATTTTAACGTCATTATTGTAGAAATATTGTTACTAACAAGTTTAAAAAATATATATATTAGCATTTACTCTCCTAGTGCATAAACACATCATAAGACATAGTTGACCCAAATGTACAAGGTCAAATCTACAAGGTCACAGGGTAGCCTAGTGGCAGGGTAGCCAAGTGGTTAGAGTGTTGGGCCAGTAACTGAAAGGTTGCAAGTTCAAATCCCCGAGCTGACAAGGTACAAATCTGTCGTTCTGTCCCTGCCTACATCTTGGATTTTAATGACTGAAAAAAAAAAACTGGAAGCTGGTTTTATTTGTTTAACACAGCATATTTATTACAGTATGTTGTTTAGCAGAACTTAAATACCACTATAAGATGCAACATTCCCATCTCTTTATATTTGTGTTTGATATTGATTTCAATATTCCACATACAATATATAAAGCATGAATAAAGCATTTACCTTGAACAAAATTATAATTTTCAAAATTATGAAAATGAATCAAGCCGTTCTGACAAACAAGAACACACCAATGAAGTCACGAAAGAAAAAAAAAAGTCTCACACCAACTAAAATAATTAGTGCCATGTAGGATGTGGGGAGGCAGGTAGCCTAGTGGTTAGAGCGTTGGACTAGTAACCGAAAGGTTGCTAGATCAAATCCCCGAGATAACATGGCAGTTAAACCCACTGTTCCTAGACTGGCATTGCAAATATGAGTTTGTTCTCAACTGACTTGCCATGTTAAATACATTTTTTTTGTTTGTTTAATTAACAGATGATGTAGCATGCCACAGAAAGACTGTATTAGTGAGGCTGGGATAACTAGGAGAGCAATACATTACATTTCCACAAATCAGACTTATTCAGCACAGATAATAAACAAGCTTATAAGACCCCACCGCCCGACACTGAATAGCAGTGACAAAACACACTTTCCAAAAAGACAATCCTAAGCAATTGTTCTCCCTAGTTCAGATCACACAATTGACCTCTTTCAATAAGAGCTTTGCACATGTACAAATAAAGTCAACCATGTCTTTAAAGAATAAAAGGGTCCAAAAACAAAACACTGGAAGACAAGTGCTTCTCCTGTCTTCCATACGAGATAGATTAATTCACTTGAAACAAACAAAATTGCAAAGTAACTGACCCACTTATGTAAACACTGTAGGGAGCTACTTAAACAGTAACTTAAAAGTAGCTCCTATGGACAAGATTAATATGTAAGATGTTTAAATATACAACAGATAGGTGCAGTGACATGTGTTGTTTTACTGGATAGTAAGAGGGCCAGAACACAAATGCATGTTATGTTACCTTGTTCAACCAGTAAGTTCTGTCTTCCTCTCTTATCCACCTGTAGACCCTGCACCTCGAACACCCTGCCCTATGGGGTGTACTGACTCAGGGTGGGACATGGTTGGGAGGTAGGGTGAAGGATCGCTATCAGGGGCCATGCCCTCTATCAGGGGTCATGCCCTCCTGTCACCCAGAGAGAGGGTGACATTTACAGCGCCATAGCACGGCGACCTCCAGTCCATCAGGGAGTATCAGTCTCTTCTGAACTAAGCAACAGCAGGATCTCGTGACTGAGGATGAAGGTGAAGAAGTAGACACAGAGGTCGGCGAAGACGTCAGCCATCTTCCTGTAGGTGTCCATGAAGCGGTTGATGACCTCAGCGGGGATTCCAGACAGCAGGAGGGCGGCGGTCAGCACTGTGGTCTGCATCTTCTTCTCAACCTGGCGGAAGGTTATTACACATTTATGTATGTATCATAATACTGCACAGGATATGACCACATACATCTGACCCATTTCTTATAGCTGTGCTCCATTCACTACATAGTAACGGTGTAGATGTATCTCAAACCTTTGGAAAATACTTGTACAACCCCATGTAGGCCAGTTCGAGGGTGAGAAATGGTGCGAATATGGACTGCAAAAGAAAAGAGTACAACCAAGTTAGTGAAATGCTACAGGTCTACTCTCATATCACAATCAGTGCAGCCGAATCGAAGACAGAATAGGTCAGTGGTATTGAACAAATCCAAAAACCTCAAGGGAAGATGCAACACTTTTCTGATCCGACTCACCAGATACTTGCAGACAAAACCTCTGACAAAGATGGCGAGGAGGACACTGCCGACAAGCCTGAAGAGCCTGAAGGAGTCCAACTCTTCTGGGTCTGACCCAGCTGCATCCTGGGCTTGATTCTCATTGGCGAGTTGGCCTCTGAGCTTCATGGCGTCATCAAAGCGGGATAAATACTTCTGCAACCCTCTGCGTGGGGATTCGGAATGGCTGGGCTCATCAGCTGCCAGCTGGGCCTCTCCCCGTGGCCTTTGTCGGACCCCTGGAGTCACATCCTTGTCTACACCCAGCACCTCGCTGCTGTCTGGCAGGGGAGAGCCTTTCCTCTCTGGAAGATCGCTATGGGGGTGGCTGCTGCCTACTGCCTCTGGGAGGAATGGAGACAGTCTTGGGGATGAGGATGCTGACCACGGCTTGTTCCTGTCCAAGTCCAGGTGGAACCTAGGCTCTGTGACACGACTTGACGCTCCTGTATGAGACGGCATTGTCAGTTTAATGGATTAGGCTAACTAGACTTCTCTGTGAAGTGAGATACGAACATAGAGATTCTATATATGGATATACACAGTACCAGAATCTTTTTCAAGAGTTTCTTTATTTTTACTATTTTCTACATTGCAGAAATATTGAAGACATCAAAACTATGAAATAACACATGGCATCAAAAAAAAGTGTTAAATCAAATTATATTTTAGATGATTTTAGATTCTTCAAAGTAGCCACCCTTTGCCTTGATGACAGCTTTACACACTCTTGGCATTCCCTCAACCAGCTTCACCTAGAATGCTTTTCCAACAGTCTTAAAGGAGTTGCCACATATGCTGAGCACTTGTTGGATGCTTTTCCGTCACTCTGTGGTCCAACTCATCCCAAACCATCTCAATTGGGTTGAGGTCAGGTGATTGTGGAGGCCAGGTCATCTGAAGCAGCATTCCCCTTATTGGTCAAATAGCCCTTACACAGCTTGGAGGTGTGTTGGGTCATTGTCCTGTTGGAAAAACAAATGATAGTCCCACTAAGTGAAAACCAGATGGAATGGCGTATCGCTGCAGAATGCTGTGGTAGCCATGCTGGTTAAGTGTGCATTGAATTCTAAATAAATCAGTGTCACCAGCAAAGCACCCCCACACATCCTCCTCCATGCTTCACGGTGGGAACCACACATGCAGAGATCATCATTCACCTACTCTGTGTCTCACAAAAGACACAGCGGATGGAACCAAAAATCTCAAAATATGGACTCATCAGACCAAAGGACAGATTTCCACCGGGCTAATGTCCATTGCTCATTTTTCTTGGCCCAAGCAAGTCTCTTCTTGTTATTGGTGTCCTTTAGTAGTGGTTTCTTTGCAGCAATTCGACCATGAAGGTCTGATTCATGCAGTCTCGTCTGTTGAGATGTGTCTGTTACTTGAACTCTTTGAAGCATTTATTTGGGCTGCAACTTCTGAGGCTGGTAACTCTATTGAACTTATCCTCTGCAGCAGAGGTAACTCTGGGTCTCCCTTTTCTGTGGCGGTCCTCATGAGAGACAGTTTCATCATAGCGCTTGATGGGTTTTGCGACTTCACAAATGTTCCACATTAGGTGACCTTCATGTCTTAAAGTAATGATGGACTGTTGTTTCTCGTTGCTTATTTGAGCTGTTCTTGCCATAATATGCACTTGATCACCCCTACCATGTCTCAACACAACTGGTTGGCTGAAACGCATTAAGGAAATCAATTCCTCAAATTAACCATGAAGCTGCTTGAGAGTGTGCAAAGCTCTCAAGACAAAGGGTGGCTACTTTAAAGAAATCCAAAATATATTTGAGATTCTTCCACACTTTTTGGTTACTACACGATTCCATGTGTTATTTCATAGTTTTGATGTCTTCACTATTATTCTACAATGTAGAAAATAGTAAAATAATGAAAAACGCTTGAATGAGTAGGTGTCCAAACTTTTGACTGATACTAATATATATAAAATGCACATTTATATTAGTGAGCTTTTTTATATATTACAGAAGGGCACTGAATTGTCATGACTACAGTACATTCCACACTGACGCAAGGTTTCTCTTCAACTCACTGCACCATTATGGTCCCTAGCTAGCTCAGTAAGTGTGTACTGTGCAGCTAACATTTAGATGGCAACGTTAGTTGCCAGTTTCGATGGTAGAGCTGCAAGCTAATAAACTAACAGGCAATGCAATCTGCTTGTCTGATCAGCCAGCAAACCATTTACTATCAGTTAGATTTTCCTTACCGTTCTTTTCAGCTTCAGCTTTGGTGAAACCCACGATTCTGTTCATTCGGTCTTCGGAATTCATGAGCAATTTTCGCCTCCGAATTTCTGCTCTTCTTTGTGCAGTAGAAAGACTAGTTTTCTCTTCGGGGGCGTCCATAGTTTCAGAAATAATATGATTATTTGATATAAGACACA
The DNA here is from genome assembly GCF_002021735.2 of Oncorhynchus kisutch. Lineage (NCBI taxonomy): Eukaryota > Metazoa > Chordata > Actinopteri > Salmoniformes > Salmonidae > Oncorhynchus > Oncorhynchus kisutch. Next base: position 47,017,372 of record NC_034201.2, read on the forward strand.
CTATTTTCTGATCTGTGTAACCGTGCACACAAATCCTTAGATTATTACAACAGAGAACAGCGAACACTAAGTGGGACACGTCATAATGGGCCCTATTGTCTGTGTAAGTGCGCACGTTGATGATCTCATTCCGCGTTCACGTCCTACCGGAAACTCAGAATATCCGAGTTTAAATTGATTTAAGTTATTTGCTTAGAGATTCTTCTTTTTCTTTTTGGTGTGAATTTCCGGCAGACGAGGTGCTGTGTTATGTATTTCTGCCTTTCGCAGGTCGGAGTGTGGATTGCACATTTTGGTCACAAGAAAAGGGGAAAGGCAGAAATACACAACACAGCACATTTGAAACATTTGAATTGCACCACCATCTAACCCTGCACCAAAACACAACAGGAGGCTGCTGAGGGGAGAACGGCTCATAATAATGTCCGGAACGGAGCAAATGGAATGGGATCAAACATCTGGAAATCATGTTTGATGTATTGGTAACCATTACACTATTTCCAATCCAGTCATTACCACAAGCCCATTCTCCCCAATTAAGGTGTCACCAACCTCCTGTGGAGCCTCCACTATCCCCCCAAAAAACAACCACCCATCCCACTACTTTGGGCCTAAATGATCCTACACCAGGCTGTCGGACTGGGAGGATGGAACCCCTTCTTTCAAAACTCCCTGTAGATCATCTGCACTAAAATGTCACACCTCAATGTTTCTCTGCTGCCTCAACTACCTCATCTATCTTCTGTGCTTTCCGCTCCATCAGTGCAGTGCAGTTGATCACCATGGCTATAAACGCAAGAAATACTAAAACTCATCCCTTCTGGCTCTCCCTCTCTTCAAGCCTACTCACCAGCTGAATCCCTCACCCTTTGGCTATCCTCTACGGTCCTTACTGCTTCAGCATAATGAAACCTTCTTCCCCACTCAAACTCTGGAAATCTCAACTTGTCTCTCTCGTACAGGGCACTTCGGATCTCCAGCTGCATGTGTGCCCTCCACAGTTTACACAAAGTGCTTTCCCAGCCCCATCTTCACACTGCCCTCTGACTATGTTCTCCTGATCTCCTGAGAACAAACCAAGTGGAGTTACTTTTAGGACTCCCGAGGGGCGCAGCAGTCTAAGGCACTGCATATTGAAAGCATCACTACAGACCCTGGTTCAATTCCAGGCTGTATTCCAACCGGCTGTGATGGAGCGTCCCATAGGGCGGTGCACAATTGGCCCAGTGTCATCCAGATTAGGGTTTGGCCAGGATAGACTGTCATTGTAAATCAGAATTAGTCCGTAATTGACATGCCCAGTTAAAAAAATAGGTTGACCCCCGGAACACGTGATGCGGAGTACCTGCTGCCTCTGGACGGACGATGCGCAAAATAAATCAACACAATTCCATTTCCCGAGACGTTGACAAATGTAACAGTTCCCAGTTTGTTCATCACCCACCTTCATACAACATATGTGTCGGCCAAAAAAACATGGATCCACTTTCTGCAAAAAATCTCACTCCTAACGGTCCATAATCATTTCTGGTTTGTTCATCGGGGCAAAGCTAGGAAGTCTCCACCACACCCGTTGCCACAGGTAAGGTTGACCTCATCTTGGTCAGGCTCAACTTCAGAGCAATCATTACTACCGGCTGACTCCACCTCGAGATCCTTACGGTTCTCAAGAGAGTAGGTAAAAGTAACTCCACTTGGTTTGTACTCAGGAGATGTCCTCGTGTCATCGCACTCCCTACCTTCCTCCCCACCCTACAGACTCCCTACCTTCCTCCCCACCCTACAGACTCCCTACCTTCCTCCCCTACAGACTAGAGGAGTTTACTATTAGTCGATTCTGGTACTTTCAAGTGGGAAACTCGGAACTCATGTTTCTTCAACGAACTTCCAAGTCAGAAATGTCCGAGTTTCGATGAGCACATGAACGTGTCATCACCCTTTCAATATAATGCCCGGAGACCAATGGTGCGTTCTCGACACCTCGGAACTTCAACCTAGCTCATCGTCATAGAACTCCGACTTCTCTGACATGAAGGTCACTGACCCCATACTGCATTATTGACTGTATGTTTGTTTTTACTCCATGTGTAACTCTGTGTCGTTTTATCTGTCGAACTGCTTTGCTTTATCTTGGCCAGGTCGCAATTGTAAATGAGAACTTGTTCTCAACTAGCCTACCTGGTTAAATAAAGGTGTTCTCAACTAGCCTACCTGGTTAAATAAAGGTGTTCTCAACTAGCCTACCTGGTTAAATAAAGGTGTTCTCAACTAGCCTACCTGGTTAAATAAAGGTGTTCTCAACTAGCCTACCTGGTTAAATAAAGGTGTTCTCAACTAGCCTACCTGGTTAAATAAAGGTGTTCTCAACTAGCCTACCTGGTTAAATAAAGGTGTTCTCCACTAGCCTACCTGGTTAAATAAAGGTGTTCTCAACTAGCCTACCTGGTTAAATAAAGGTGTTCTCAACTAGCCTACCTGGTTAAATAAAGGTGTTCTCAACTAGCCTACCTGGTTAAATAAAGGTGTTCTCAACTAGCCTACCTGGTTAAATAAAGGTGTTCTCAACTAGCCTACCTGGTTAAATAAAGGTGTTCTCAACTAGCCTACCTGGTTAAATAAAGGTGTTCTCAACTAGCCTACCTGGTTAAATAAAGGTGTTCTCAACTAGCCTACCTGGTTAAATAAAGGTGTTCTCAACTAGCCTACCTGGTTAAATAAAGGTGTTCTCAACTAGCCTACCTGGTTAAATAAAGGTGTTCTCAACTAGCCTACCTGGTTAAATAAAGGTGTTCTCAACTAGCCTACCTGGTTAAATAAAGGTGTTCTCAACTAGCCTACCTGGTTAAATAAAGGTGTTCTCAACTAGCCTACCTGGTTAAATAAAGGTGTTCTCAACTAGCCTACCTGGTTAAATAAAGGTGTTCTCAACTAGTCTACCTGGTTAAATAAAGGTGTTCTCAACTAGCCTACCTGGTTAAATAAAGGTGTTCTCAACTAGCCTACCTGGTTAAATAAAGGTGTTCTCAACTTGCCTACCTGGTTAAATAAAGGTGTTCTCAACTAGCCTACCTGGTTAAATAAAGGTAAAATAAATAAATAAAATAAAAATACTGAGCTCGTTTTTTCCGAATCTGAGCTCGTTTTTTCCGAATCCCCAAATCGCTTGAATGCACCAGAAGTTTATATAGCGCAAAAGACTGGCCAGCCACATGCTTGCTCATTCGATTAGTCTTGTGATCGACCTGAAGACGCCTTTCTCAATGTCGAAGTTATGTCTTAGAAATGCTTCATTGGTGTTTAACGTTAGTTATTGGTACACTGCTGCCACTTGAGTCTTGCAATGCTCCTGAACTGGTTATTAACTCCAAGTAGCTAGATTGGTAGTTGTGGAGGGTTGGGCCTTGCAGAACCATGCACGTGGGGAACTGGAGAAACGTAAAACCATTCCGGGGGTAAGTTTATGTCTGGCGCGGATGTTACTGAATTAACTGCTAATACGTAACTAACGTGGTCGATTTTTGACAATTTATGGATGTGATCTAGTAAGACGAAGATTCCTAAACTGTTAGCCATCTGATCCACGAACACGGAAAACCAGTTTACGCAATGGAAATTAGCATGGGTAACTGTAGCCGATTAAACTCAACTCCGCGCTTTATGATTGAGCTAAGGGGCGACTAGTGTTGACGAACTGGCGCTGCTCATACGTTACATAACATGGAAGTTAACTACTGATTTCGGTACCCGTAGAATATCCCGAAATTACAGACATGTTGTTTGTAATTGCGGCCTGTTCTTTGGGCGCTGAAGTCGTTTTCTTTTTTTTTTGTAAACGTCACTATTGTGACGTCGGAGCTCCAGTCCGCCCATAGTTGCAGCTCAACTCCATCTTAAATCGAGGCGTTTAGTTGGCTAAATTAGCTAGTCCACACATTTTTGAAATGCAAGTCCTGTTAGTCCTCATGCATTAACCAAATTGTACATTAGTTCTAGATTCGGGAGCCCACTCCTTCTGGACCTGGCCAGGGCGGTATGAACTGGAGCATACCCCATTGACTGCACATGGCTGGTAAATTCAACTGGCTATTGAGGCCTGATAGTAATGTCTAGTTGGGTATTCAATGGCAAATTGTTTATAATTTTAAACGAATTGGTGTCTAGTCCTCTGATGAATGATTTTGAATAGGCACCATGGCCACAGCTGGCAGTGATGAAAGCTTGAATAGGAAGAGTTTGATGCAACAACTGATGATTTCAACTACTTCTGATCAGCTGTGTTAAGAGAACTTCAGCCGTGTTCAGGAGATGATTGTTTTCATATCGTAACCCCCCCCTGTGATTTGTTTTGAACAGGAGTGATACCGCCCCAATGAGTTGATGACTAGAAGACTCATGGTAAGACTACCACACCCATTTCACCTAGACTTCACTTTGACATTTTATCGTGGTATCTGTCTAGTCTCGTTGTGATGAATACTAAACTGAAAATAGCTGGAATTACCGTCAGATTGTTTAGTGGTGATATTTGGTTTTCTGAACCTGACCTGGCAGTTACTTTAATATTTACTTTAGGTTCTTCCCCACTCTTGAGCTGCTTCTGAATAGATGATAGTATTCATATTCTCATAACCCTTGTGATTTTGTTTTTAACAGGTGTTAAACCACCCCAATGGGTTGATGGCAAGTAGACGAGTATCCTGGTAAGGTAAGCCTATCACGCTGGCGAAAGCCAACACCTCACCTGTCCCATTCTCAGGGTAGCTGTAATTTTGTGTTGTGATGAATACTAAAACTGAAAACAGCTGGAATTACCGTCAGATTGTACAGTGGTGATATTCGGTTTTCTGAACATGACCTGGCTCCGACTGGAAAAAAATGGAACTTGCCTATATAACATTATCACATATTGTAATCTTAGATTCTCTACTTTTCAGGTGGTGTCCCTTTGAATAACATCCCTGCAAGTTCTCCCTGGACTGGACCTGTGGACGGTAAGGACATTCACTCTGGGCTCAAGCTGCCTTAGCTTGGTCACCTGTGTTTATGCTATTTTTTTTAACTAGGCAAGTCAGTTAAGAAAATATTCTTATTTTCAATGACAGCCTAGGAACAGTGGGTTAACTGCCTGTTCAGGGGCAGAACGACAGATTTGTACCATGTCAGCTCGGGGATTTGAACTTGCAACCTTTCGGCTACTAGTCCAACGCTCTAACCACTAGGCTACCCTGCTGCCCCTATGATGAATACTAAAGTGAAAATAGCTGGAATTACCTGCAGATTGTATAGTGGTGACATTTGTTGTTTTTTTTTTACATTTGAGCGTGTTTCAATTTGACAACTCTAGGTTTCGTTCAACTGATTATTCATTTTCCATCTTCCTCGTCAGTTCGGTTGCCCCCTTGCTGATTCTCAGCTCCCATCGATACTTCAGGTGAGTAGTCACTTTCACAATCTGTGAAACCCTATTCTATATCTATGCTGTGCGTTTCTTTATGGGTCCTGGTGTGGTAATGATGACTACTAAACTGAAAACAGCTGGAATTACCGTCCGATTGTTTAGTGGTGATAATTCGGTTTTCTGAACACATCAAGTGGCTGTTATTGACTTGACCAGAGTTCAATTTATTAAAATGGGAATTAACTCTAAACAATACTCATACATTTTCAGATTCTCTTCCACGTGGCTGGCGTTTCCAAGATGGCCGGCGCTTCCTTTCTTCCTCTGGTAACTTGCCACAGAACTGCCACTAAGAGACCAGTGTTAAGATCAACAATTGATCTTACACATTTATCCTGAGGGCACAATTCCTGCAGCAGCCCTGACTTTAAATGTTGTAATAAATACTATGGATAATAAAATGATCAGCACAATAGTTTATTGATCTCTCCAAAGCCTTAGATACTGTTGATCATTCCTTATTGCATGGACTCCTCTAATGGGTTGGGTGAAGCAGCATTTAACTGGTTCCATGAGTACCTGACTGATAGGACTTAATGTATTACTGCTGATGGTCTATGACCTCTCTGCAGTTCCTTGCGGTTTTGTTTTTATGACTGTTTCATTCTACTGACATGATGGTAAAATAATGGTACAGACCCTGCTTGTGGAGGGTTGTTTTTAGACTTGTCTTTGATTGTCATTTAAATGTTTGTTCTGTATGGTAGGAAATTATATAATATAGGATCATATATTTTTGATACATTGAATGTTAAACTTATACCTTTTTTTTTTTACCTCCTCTTTCAGGAAGTGATCAACTGGAAGAAAGGAGTTGTTGTGTGGTAGCCCATATGGGACTCGCCTGGGACATGGATGCCTGAAGACCTAAGGCTCAACATTGTTAATAAATATCATGAGCAGCAGTGTGCAGTGGTTTCCTTTGTCTTTTCCATGTGTGTTCTGCTTCGTTTATTTGAGGTTTTGCTGAGTAATGGTGTTTGTCTGTGACTATAGAAAAGACGGTCATTCTTTTTAACTTCAATAAATCAGTTTTAACCAAGGTCTTTGTTTATCTGCAGATAACTTGTGCATGAATGTGAAATAATCCTGTGATTTATGTCAGGTAAGCAATGAATTTGTTAACATGGGTGCAGGAGTTGGCTCAGAATGCTGTTTCCCATGCTGCTGATTAACATTGCACGGCCCTGGTCCGCAAAGGACCCCGGTATAGGATTGTACAAATCTACAGTTTTGAAGTCAAATGGCTCACCTCGCAGCAGAATGAGGGGATCTTAAGGTAACCTTTCGGTTACTAATTAGTGTGAGGATCTATATTTGACTGCATTTCTTGTGCAAACCCCTGTCTAATTTGGTTGGTTTAGAGCATGGCTCTCCGGCACAGTTCCTGGAGAGCTACTGTCTTGTAGATTTTCGTTCCAACCCCAGTTTTATCTGACCTGATTCAGTTTATCAACCAGCTAATTATTAGAATTGGGTGCTCTAGATTAGGGTTGGCGCAAAATCCTACAGGACGGTAGCTCTCCAGCTACAAGGTTGGATAGTCCTGGTATGAAGCACAAAGGCTTAATACAAATTTAGGGTACATTTTATGTTTCATTTAAATCCACATTGATAATGAGGCTAATGGATCAAGAGCTAATATTCCTTTGCAGAGGACAACAGCGGAGAAGTGGCGAACCTACAGAAGCTACTGTGGAATCCATGCCCCCGGATGCCGCTCTGACCTGGTGGAAGTGTTGCCTGCCGTGTCGGCTCTCCACAGCCGACTGGCCGGGAACTCTGCAGGGATCCCTTCCCAAAGGGGTCTCCCCCGTCCCTGGAGACTGAATAGTTAATAAGTCGAAAAACAGCGACCTCTGGCAACAGGGGCCCACCTTGGCGTAGTTAAGTCCGGGCCGGACACAGACTAGAAATGGCTTCGCCGCCCTGGATCAAGAGGGTCCGGTGCCTTATTCCCTGGGGGCTAAGACTCCGGTCATTCATCATTCACATTGGATACTACAGCTCGTTCGGGTCCATCGGGCGCCACCGCCCTTCGGTCCTCAAGGTGAAAGAACCAGCTGTTGTCATTGGCAGCTCTATGGTAATCAACATCTTGGTTCCTGGGGGCAAAAACCCTGTGCTGTCTTGTATGAGTACAGGACATTAAAAAAGCCTACTTCCGACCGTTCTGCGACAGCTGACGCTGTCGTAGTCCATGTAAGTTCAAACAACAGGAGGGCTCGGTGTAACAGTATAACTTTAGACCGTCCCCTCGTCCATACCCGGGCGTGAACCAGGGACCCTCTGCACACATCAACAACAGTCACCCACGAAGCATCGTTACCCATCGCTCCACAAAAGCCGCAGCCCTTGCAGAGCAAAGGGAACCACTACTTCAAGGTCTCAGAGCAAGTGACGTCACCGATTGAAACACTATTTGTTTCGTGCACCACCGCCAACTAAGCTAGCGTTTCACATCCGTTACATCGGCACTGCTGAAATTGGATTACCTCTTAAGGATCTCTTCAGGATCGGTGTCCCACCCATGGGACGGTTGAGCTAACGTGCGCTAATGTGATTAGCAAGACGTAATGAACAAGATCATTTCCAGGGACATAGACATGTCTTATTTGGACAGAAAGCTTAAACTCTTGTTAATCTAACTGCACTGTCCAATTTACAGTAGCTATTACAGTGAAAACATACCATGCTATTGTTTGAGAGTGCACAGTTATGTACTTGAAAATATATATATTGACCACCTTGAGTGGTTTTGCAAAGGCACATTTGGGCAGACCTGATACATTTTGAACATAAATACAATGGTTCATTGGATCAGTTTAAAACGTTGCACACACACTGCTGCCATCTAGTGGCCAAAATCTAAATTGCGCCTATAGTCCTAAATCAGATAATGGCCTTTCTCTTGCATTTCAAAGATACAAAATAAGACAAACGCATGTTTGTTTCATTACCTTTTACCAGATCTAATGTGTTATTCTCCTACATTAATATCACATTTCCACAAACTTCAAAGTGTTTCCTTTCAAATTATACCAAGAATATGCATATCCTTGCTTCAGGTCCTGAGGCAGGCAGTTAGATTTGGGTATGTCATTTTAGGCAAAAATTGAAAAGAAGGGCCCGATCCTTAAGAGGTTTTAAGTATTCAGACCCTTTGCCATGAGACTCGATATTGATCATTCTTGATGTTTCTACAACTTGATTGGAGTCCACCTGTGGAAAATTCAATTGATTGGACATGATTTGGAAAGGCGCACACACCTGTCTATATAAAAGGTCCTACAGTTGACAGTGCGTGTCAGAGCAAACACCAAGCCATGAGGTCGAAGGAATTGTCCGTAAAGCTCAGAGACCGGATTGTGTCGAGGCACATATCTGGGGGAGGGTACCCAAAAACTGGTTGCATCATTGAAGGTCCACTAGAACACAATGGCCTCCATTCTTAAATGGAAGACGTTTGGAACCACCAAGACTCTTCCTAGAGCTTGCCGCCCAGAAAAACTGAGCAATCAGGGGAGAAGGGCATTGGTCAGAGAGGTTACCAAGAACCAGATGGTCACTCTGACAGCGCACTGGAGTTCCTCTGTAGAGATGGTTGTCCGTCTGGAAGATTCTCCCATCTCTGCAGCACTCCACCAATCAGGCCTTTATGGTTAAAGGGGCAGCCGGAAACCACTCCTCAGTAAAAGACAATTGATAGCCAACTTGGAGTTTGCCAAAAGGCACCTAAAGACTCTCAGACCATGAGAAACAAGATTCTCTGGTCCGTAGGAAACCAATATTGAACTCTTTGGCCTGAACAAATTCTTATTTTCAATGACGGCCTAGGAACAGTGGGTTAACTACCTTGTTCAGGGGCAGAACGATAGATTTGTACCTTGTCAGCTCTGGGATTCGAACTCGCAACCTTTCAGTTACTAGTCCAACGCTCTAACCACTAGGCTACCCTAACCCAAAACCAATTGCTACACAATTGCACACAATCGACTCTGTGTCCAATACAACTTTAACTCATTACCTTGACTCGTTCTCTTTTCATTCTAACGTGACCCTGCTGTAAATCAAGCACACAGATGATTTATCTAATATGGACCACGGCACAATGGTCTTCATCGGGTTAACGAAGGAGACAACAAAACATTGTGGACATTGCTCGCAAACAATATTTTCCCCACACTTTGGCTGTTGCATCGAGTGCTGTATCACAACGGCTGTTTGTCACTTGATTGTCATTCAGAAAATACATTTGATGTGTGAAAATTTGTGTGCCCATGAAAATTATACTCACACCATAATAATAATAATCTCTCTTGGGTAGGGGGCAGTATTTAGAAGTTTGGATAACAAATGTGCCCAAAGTAAACTGCCTGTTACTCAGGCCCAGTATTGGATAGAAGACACTCTAAAGTTTCAAAAACTGTTAAAATAATGTCTGTGGGTATAACAGAACTGATATGGCAGGCGAAAACCTGAGGAAAATCCACCCAGGAAGTCGGATATTTTTGATGTGGGTACTTTTCTATTGAACGGCTATACAGTTTATATTTGGATAGGACCCAAATTGCAGTTCCCATGGCTTCCACTAGATGTCAACAGTCTTTAGACATTGTTTCAGGCTTGTATTCAGTTGACTCTAAATGAACCAGATCTGTTTTGAGCGCGTGACCGATTGCTTGTTCGTTGTTTTTCATTTCTATTGAAGACGCTATTATCCTGTTGAAATATGATCAATTATTTAGACAATATAAATCCTGAAGATTAATTATGAACATCGTTTGACATGTTTCGACGAACTTTACAGGTACTATTAGCATGTTTTCGTCTGCATGTCGTGACCGCCTTTGAGCCAGTGGATTACTGAACAAAACGCGCCAACAAAACTGAGTTTTTGGGACAATAAGAGGAACTTTATCGAACAAAAATATCATTTTTTGTGTAACACGGACTCTTGTGACTGCAAACATATGAAGATCATCAAAGGTAAGTGATTAAATTTATCGCTATTTCTGACTTTTGTAATTCCTTTACTTGGTTGTAAAATGTTTTTAATGCTTTTGTGTGCTGGGCACTGTCCTCAGATATTGGCATGGTATGCTTTCGCTGTAAATCCTTTTTGAAATCTGACACAGCGGCTGGATTAACAAGAAGTTCATCTTTAAACCGATGTATAACACTTATATATTTTATGAATGTTTATTAGTATTTCTGTATTTTGAATTTGGCGCTCTGCAATTTGAAAACTATATTCACACCGTAACATAAGGAAACACTAAATGTTAAGTAAGCCTAGTTACAGTGCATTTCCAAAATCACCATACAAAGAACTGTCCGAGCAACATCCAGGATTCTTACCGGGTTCAATGTCTCATTTAACTGATAAATGCTTGATATATGAACAACAAACACTGCCATGAATGCAATAAATGTAGTGTTTTATGTGACATGATATTGAACAAATTTGTCAAGACACCAACCATGAGAAAGGGTTAAACAGAGCTGGTTAAATTAACTCGGGAATTGTATTGAATTTTCCTTATATCAATTACTAGTTATCAACAGCTGTATCTGAGAGTTGTCCACTGCAGGAAATCATCACTGGTACTCTAGTTCATAGAAAGACCCTTAGGAGATGTCAGAGGTGTTACTGTGTTTCCCGGCGTTATACCTATCGTGGACATTCGATGCACTGAGTCACATTAGCAGAAATCTCATGCATCTGTTGACAAGTATAAACATAGGAATGTGTGTTGTGATACACAGTAGACCTCCATTAGGATGAGATCAATTCTTATTCTTTAATTTAATCATTTTCAATGTGTCATTATTTCTATATAGTCTACACATTCTCCTTCTAAACTTCTAGCACCGGTAGGATGGGTGTGGCTTTGTGACAATGACCACAAGAAAAGCCACTCAGAGAGTTGATGCAGTTACATCTCTGACATTGCTTGAACAAAGACAATGATTTTCTATAGAGTTCTGATTTAATCTAGACCATCATTTTTGTTCAGTTACCTTGGGGTGGACAAATTAACATAAGGCTTTACACAAGGCTAAGAGTTTTAATACAAAGCATCAGATATCTCAGTTGGCTCTACTCAGTAAACGCAAACATATAGGCTCCAATTATACATGTAATTCTTTGATTATGCCCATAAAAACGTTTGGTGAAGTCCTTTACCAGGCATAAGGGAATGTTCCTTTAACCCCTGCATGGGAGAGTTACAATGTTGCTATCACTATGCAACCAACTACCTACAGTAGGAAACCGAGTTTCTGAATAATAATATGCCATCTGTTATCACACATGTAACAACTAGGTGGTCGTGCCAATTACAATAAAAAAATAACAGTTTTATATAAGATATTACACATTTTAACATTACTGTAGAACTATAAAAAAAAAAAGAGAGTAAGATCATTTGAGCTTTAGAAACAAGTGCTTTCATAAATGCATGGCAGGCCTCGTTCCACTCCCTCTATATGAAAATAGCTTTTACCTTTCTCCATTATTATCTTTCCATCTCAGTTCTTGCTTGTTAATAACGCCCACATCTGACAGCTGTATAGGTTATAATGGTAGCGGGGCCCTGGTCCTATATGTTCCATTCCTTATATAGCCATTCTGTCTCAGCTCCTCAAAGTGGACAGCCTGGATGCTGTTAATAAAGCAAAACGTAATCATAGTCATGAGTTTTGCTCCCACATTTGTCTCGTTTCTACAATAGGAGGGTCATAAAAGCTTATTTCAACGAATTTAGTTTATTTATATATCGATTTTGATTGTCCAACATCAGTTTTAGCATTTATTTATTTTGTCTCTGCCTACAGCGCTTCTCTCAGTAGGTGTCCATGGTCCTGAAATCAAATCATCTGTATTTGCTTGGACACCAGCCTGATCTCCAGCTCCTTCCACCTCTGGAAAGGTGGTCATGTGACTTTTCATGCAAGCTGAGGTGGCACAATTCTTCCAGTCCCTGGTTCCATTCCTGACTAGCGCAGATTGTACTCGTGTGAAAAAAGTTTGCCGCAAAAACAGAAGCCTGGATCGATTTGCTTGGAATAGATGAGCCTTGGTCTCTCCACTCTCTTCCCCCCATTAGCCATCCTCCTATTGTAGTGGGCCACCAAAAACGTTCGTTGACCCTCATCTCTTGGGAAATGTTCCTCCTTTTCCTCCTGCACTAACTAACATATCCCGTAAAGATCCATTCATATATGTTGGCCACTTACCGGGATCTTCTATGTTTTTTGTCTGCACCACCGCTATCATCGGGAACCGGGAGTCCAGGTTCAAGATAGTCGGGTCTTCTCCAGCATTGTTTGGAGGTGTGGCTAGGCCTGGTGCGACCACGTGTTCTTGTCCAGCCAGATAGCTGTAATCATCAGTGGAAGTGCATGGCTCGGACTCTTCAGTTTCTAGCAAACGGGTCTCGTCGTTCTCGGGGAATGAATGGCCTGCCCTCGGAGGCTTGACATTCTCCACACCGGCTTCCTGATAGTTTGTCTCTTAGACAAGGTAGCAAATTGTTTCAAATCTCTATAGCTTACTTTTAGCTAAAATGATTTCCACTAGTAGTAGCTCCAAACCAAAGAGGAATAGTTTCCTGTACCTGGGATGAGGACATCTCTACGATAGTCATACAGCATCCCCAGCTGGAAGGGTCGGCCCAGAACGGCTAGCTCGATGGTCTCCGAGTCAGACATGACTCAGTGTTCTGAAAACATATCAGAACTGGGGTTACTTCAGCAGCCCCGGTATTAGAAAATTTTCAACAGATCATTTGGCCCTCAACATAAAATCATTGTTTTTTTGCTCATTGCCCAGGCAATGCAGTGTGTGTAAAATATCACTGATACAGTATGTTATGCAAACATTTGAGTCACTCACATCTTTGTCCACCAGTCTTGTTGCTCTTTCTGAATAGGAAGAGGACTCTGGAGCCCTGACGGTTGGTGCTCTTATTTCTTTGGAAAAAACCCTTGAACTGCAGAAACAAAACATAAAGACACTGTATATGTTGATGGGTTTCTGGTGGACATAATGCAGTCTTAATTAAAACTATCCACCTTAAGAGTTGACTTAAGTAATGCACCAAACTGAAAAAATAGATATTTTAGTTAACTTGCACCTTCCCACCTGCCACAGCAGACACTGCCAGTACTGAATTACAGTAGCTATTGTGGGTCTCTAGTCTGGAAAAAAAAAATATTTAGCAAATGTCTTACTTTTTTAAAACTCTGCATTGTTGGTTAAGGGCTCATAAGTAAGCATTTCACGGTAAGGTTGTAATTCAGTGCATATGATAAATACAATTTGATATGATTACATTTTTGATCTACAGTGTATTGCCAAAAACCCCTGAACAACTTCAAAACAGACCAACTTGCCCAATGAGCCAAACTGATTAAAGGATCCCACAGTATCCAAGCAGTGTAGTAATTAGAACACATACAGCAGCTGTAGGTAATAGGCAGAGGGCTGAGCACACATACTACCTCCATCACTTTCTGTGTCGTCTGTTGCTGTCTCTTTTCTACTCTCCTCTCTACAGTGTTTTAATATTTAAAAATTATATATTTCAGCTTTAATTTCTTTAATCACATTCCTAGTGTGTCAGAAGTTTACATACACCCAATTAGTATTTGGTAGCATTGCCTTTAAATTGTTGAACTTGGACTTTTGGAATGGAATGAGTTAACAGACCTCGTCAGTTCTACCATTACATAACATTTGAAGACACCATTTAAAGGCCTATGTATTTAATGTTTTGTTCCCTGTACAATATAACCACAAAGCTGGCCATCTTTTCCCCCCTCTTGCAGGTTCACCTCTCTGCAATGCAACAACAATAGAAAAAGTAAGTAGCTAAATGAATAAAGAGGTAAAAATGAAAGCACAATTAAATCATTTCACCAATTTAATAATGGCCGGATCTTTAGAAATAGTTACATAGCCTATATGGAAATAACAAACATGAGCCAAGCATGTTTGTCTGTATAATGATATAGGTTATAAGACCTATGATTAATTTAATCAGTTCTACCATCTCAACAATGCTCATTTTGAAAAGGATTAAATATGTTGTAGTAAGGTTCAGCTTCCGTCCACAGGGGGGCACTGTGTCACTGTCAGAAGATATGTGCTTCAGTCAGAACCAGTTAATCATCTTTTCGGTCTCAGCTAGCTACAGGATCTAGCTAGCTAGCTACAGAAACGAAACCCATCAAATACACTTGCTGGAAATAACTACTTTTCCTAATATCATGACTTCTATCAACAACCTTAGCTTTCCCATTCACTAAATATACTGTTAAATAACTCAGACTCACACCCAATACCTTTAGGATACTGAAACTTAACACTAGCTTATTAGCATTAGCCTACCCTTATGCTGATGGAGACTAGTTAGCTACCACCAACCCTGCAGCTAACTCTGCTGCTGCACTGACCTTCTGGCTGTTCTACCCTCTCCACCTCATTCACTACTCAACCTGATCACTTTTTTTTGCCTTTCGGGAAAAAATCTGAATATCCATATTTGTTGTGTTATGTTGAGGTGTTTTACTGAGTGATGGGATTGACATCTAACTGGTGCTGTAGGGGTGGGGTCAAGGGACGGGAGCGGTCCACTGTGTTGTTATATCTCGACCAATCACAGCAGACACTGAGTCACATCAGGGGCTTCTTGCAGTTCCTGCTACTGCCTAGCAAAGTATATTGGATAGTTTATTTTAGTCATTAAAATGTGCATAGCACAACTGATGTGTGGTTATGGAAACTCATACCAGACTGGAATGTAAAAAATAAAATCAAAAGGGTTGGGGACTAATATCCAGGGCTGAAGCCCCGGAAGGTCACACCTAATGACCCCACTGGCTAACATTCTGGGTATGGATACATGTACATTTTATAGAAAACATGCCTTGCATTGAAAGCCAGCCTATAAGGGAGTTGAATGTAAATACTGAATGTAATAAATCCTGAATAAAAAAATTTCTGTGTCAGGTTTGACGTGTCAGAGAAGAGATCGGACAACAAGGCATCAATATAATCTATTTATTGCAAAGCTACAGAGGATTCTCAGATATTGACAGGCATTGGTTTGAAAAGCATTTGGTGGCAGCCAGGTAAACAAAAACGGCTAACAGGGTTATTAAACCACTGTGTCATTTGTGTGAACTATCCCTTTAACAACATAATTTGGGGAAAATAAAAGAGGCAGCGCAATTGTGGATATTAAAGGTTTACAATGATTGTGTGCTTTGTCCAATAATTCATTATGTGGATCATTTAACCGTTTATGCCTTTGTCTCATATGTGGATACATTTCATACAGTTTTCTGATCTCCTTTTACAATCTCTTTTTCCAGCTGAATTCTTGTCTTTTCATCTTTCTCTCGCTGTCTATTGTGTTCTATTAATTGTAGTCTTTCCTTCTCAAGCTCCTGTCTTCGTTTTTCTTCCATCTTTTGTTCTGTTTCCATTCTCACTTTCTCAGCAAAGAGCTGCCTGTAATCCTCTTCTGTCTTTTTCTTTTCCTTCTCCATGTTCTGTTTTTCCTTTTCCATGTTCTGTTTATCAGTTTTGGCTTGATCGCGGTCTCTCTCTGCCTGATCCGCTCGATCTTTTGACCAATCTACACCCATTCTCTTGTTGATCTTGTAGGTCTCTGACTTTCTTAGAGATGAGATATGAAAATAACCAAAAAACAGACAGTGAATGCTTTTGCTCCCGGAAACAGTACATTTTTATGCTGTATATGTGGTACTGTTTCCCGAAGAAGCTATTAAGTATTTGTGATCCACCAGCATGACTAAACAGGATGGTCAAACAAGGCTAACTTTAATGTTTTTTAAATACCTTAAGACAATATAACTGCCACCATCCTCTGTGTTTCTTTACAGCCAGCCTTCAGTGTTTAGGTACAATTTTATTTGAATTCAAAACAGCATTGAGCAGCAGGTGCTTCTATTCAGGGTTGCCGCTCATCTGCCAATTCGGGATGTGGCTTTTCTGGTCTACCTGTATACAAGTTAGTCACAAAGAAATACAGAATTATAGGGCATGGGGGCGGGCACGAAGGGCAACTCACAAATCAACCGACCCAGTTGTCCGCTCACCTAAATACATCATATCAATTCATGAGATCGCCTACCACCAAGGACATCAGGCAAAGCCATTCATAAATATGTGGGGCCAACTCATACTCTGTATGCAAAGTTGGATATGGACAGTGTTCTTGTATAACAGTCTAAAATGTGGCGTATAGTAAGGTGAAATCTAATTATTTGTTTAAACCGTGTGGAGTTAAGTAACTGTCTTCTGTTCAAGGTTTTAATGTTTTGTGGAGCTTCATCAAGCCAGGTATCCTCTCCAGAAGAGAAGGGTATCCTCTCCAGAAGAGAAGGGTATCCTCTCCAGAAGAGAGGGTATCCTCTCCAGAAGAGAAGGTATCCTCTCCAGAAGAGAAGGTATCCTCTCCAGAAGAGAGGGTATCCTCTCCAGAAGAGAAGGTATCCTCTCCAGAAGAGAGGGTATCCTCTCCAGAAGAGAAGGTATCCTCTCCAGAAGAGAGGGTATCCTCTCCAGAAGAGAAGGGTATCCTCTCCAGAAGAGAAGGGTATCCTCTCCAGAAGAGAAGGGTATCCTCTCCAGAAGAGAAGGGCATCCTCTCCAGAAGAGAAGGGTATCCTCTCCAGAAGAGAGGGTATCCTCTCCAGAAGAGAAGGGTATCCTCTCCAGAAGAGAAGGGTATCCTCTCCAGAAGAGAAGGGTATCCTCTCCAGAAGAGAAGGGTATCCTCTCCAGAAGAGAAGGGTATCCTCTCCAGAAGAGAAGGGTATCCTCTCCAGAAGAGAAGGGTATCCTCTCCAGAAGAGAAGGGTATCCTCTCCAGAAGAGAAGGTATCCTCTCCAGAAGAGAAGGGTATCCTCTCCAGAAGAGAAGGGTATCCTCTCCAGAAGAGAAGGGTATCCTCTCCAGAAAAGAAGGGTATCCTCTCCAGAAGAGAAGGGTATCCTCTCCAGAAGAGAAGGGTATCCTCTCCAGAAGAGAAGGGTATCCTCTCCAGAAGAGAAGGGTATCCTCTCCAGAAGAGAAGGGTATCCTCTCCAGAAGAGAAGGGTATCCTCTCCAGAAGAGAAGGGTATCCTCTCCAGAAGAGAAGGTATCCTCTCCAGAAGAGAAGGTATCCTCTCCAGAAGAGAAGGGTATCCTCTCCAGAAGAGAAGGGTATCCTCTCCAGAAGAGAAGGTATCCTCTCCAGAAGAGAAGGTATCCTCTCCAGAAGAGAAGGGTATCCTCTCCAGAAGAGAAGGTATCCTCTCCAGAAGAGAGGGTATCCTCTCCAGAAGAAACGCTCAAGGAGAGAGTTTGATTGGTATAAGAATATTTTGAAGATGAATACACAACGCAGAGGATGAGAGGACAAGAAGTAACGATCAATAGGAGTTGGTTTTTCAGTTCAACAGCTGTTTAGAATCTGTGGAATGTCAGTTCTGGACTCAGAGCTACGTGTGCAATGTTTTCATTGGTCTGTACATTGAGTCGGGAGCAGGATACTTGTTATTTGGCCATTGGTCCAGTTGTACTGCAAGGACTTCTGATTGGTCAACTCCAGGCTAGGGTGGGGGGTTATAAATGGTATTCTGTTCCTTTGTTCTGTGGAGAAAAACTGAAGACAGGAGAGATTGAACACCTACATTTCAGCATATATGATTTGTCCTTCTCAAATAAATCTATTTTCTCCCCCTGATTTGCTTTGGGGCCTGTGTTATTGAAGAATAACATAAATTGCTAACATTGTCTATCATATTCTTCCTCTGTGTTCTACTGTATTGCTGCTACTATTCTTTAACGTTAGAGTTACCAATGCTTCTTTGCATATTGTTTATCGTATGTAGTATTATTCCGTACTGCCGTAAGTGTTATTATTACATTGGTTACAAAAGTACTTTTGCAGAAGAGGTTTAATTGTTGTAAGCAGTCTTTTGCATGCACATGCTACCACAGCATTCTCCAAAGTGGCCTTTATAATGGTGTTTTATTGCGTTGCCATGGGCGAGCTTCTAGAGTCATCCTGTTGTGAAACTGTACTTGAGGTTAGTGAAGGTAGTCACGCGCAGGAGAGCAGAGATGTTCAAAGTAGCGTCTTTAATAGGCCAATGGGTCAGGTACAATACCACAAAACGCCCAAGACATCGGAACAAATAGTCACGGAAGGAGAAAAAACAACGCTCCTTAATTATACAACAACTCTGTACACACGTGAATGAACTGAGGAAAACCTCAATGAGCAACATGAAAACAATCCCATACAAACCTAAGCGGAAAACAGAGGTAAATATACACACAGAAATTAAAGAAAATGAAAACCAGGTGTGAATGAAACCAAAGACAAAACAAACGGAAAATGAAAAATGGATCGGCGATGGCTAGTAGACCGGCGACCGCCGAGCACCGCCTGAACAAGGAGAGGAACCACCTTCGGCGGAAGTTGTGACACATCCCAGAGTTCTCCCAGACAGTTCTTGACCCTTGCTCATTCGCAGAGTAATTTATGACCCTGTGGCACCAGGGCAGATCTCAAAATGTCTCAGCCTTGCAGATTCAAGGCTGGAGAGAGGTGCCATAAATCTGTTTTGAATTCAAATAAAATTGTACCTACACAATGAAGTAGGCTGTAAAACCGAAATATCTGTGTACGCTATCCCTGATGCAGTGAAAATAATTAAAAACATTGAATAATGAGTAAGCTTTATGTGACAATCTACAGAAACAAAACGCATCAAATACACTCGCCGGAAATAAGCACCTTTCCAAACATCCTGTTGGAATCGGCTAAACTTTGATAATTGAGATAGGAAATGAAAGAGTTGTATGTCTCTGTAGAAGGACAGATCGCTGTGGAATGTGTTGGGGGAGGGAGCAAAGCACCATGTTGGTACAGAAAAGACAGATGGACATCTGTGGATTAGATGAAGGAGGGGTTGAGGTCAGGAGGTGAAGACAGGTCACTTGAAGGGAGTAATAAGGTTTTTGCTGTTACACCATACACTAAGGATTGGAGAGAGGGAGTGTCTTAAGTAGGAGGTATATAACTGTGATTTGAGAAATGTTTTGCTGTCTGATTACAATACCTTTAGGATACTATACACTCACTTATTAGCATTAGCCTACCCAAATGCTGATGGAGACTAGTTAGCTACCAACAACCCTGCAGCTAACTCTGCTGCTGCACTGACTTTCTGGCTGTTCTAGCCTCTCCACCTCATTCACTACTCAACCTGATCGCTTTTTGCCTCTCTTTCAGAAGAAATTCTGAATATTCATATTTGCTGCGTTATGTTGAGGTGTTTTACTGAGTGATGACATTGACATCTAACCGGTGCTCTAGGGGTGGGGTCAAGGGACGGGAGCGGTCCACTGGGTTGTGAAATCTCAGCCAATCACAGCAGACACTGAGTCACACCAGGGGCTTCTTGCAGTTCCTGCTACTGCCAAGCACAGTATATTGGATTGTTTATTTTAGTCATTAAAAAGGTGCATAGCGCAAGTGACGAATCCTGAATAAAAATGTGTGGATTTTTCTGTGTCAGAAGAGATCGGACAAATCTATTTATTGCAATGCTACAGAGGATTGTCAGAAGCCTGTTAATACACCTCAACAAAAACAGAACAAACTGTAACTACTTTGAAGAATCAAATATATTTTGATTTGTTTAACACTTTTGGTTACTACATGATTCCATATGTGTTATTTCATAGTGTTGATGTCGTCACTATTATTCTACAATATAGAAAATAGTTTAAAAAAACTAAAAAGCCTGGAATGAGTAGGTGTCCCGCGCCTTGAACATCTTGGAGAACATAAATCCACGATTAGAAGTCGAGATACCACCTCGCCAGATGTGAGACAGTTTATAAAACAAAATCTATCTATTAATTAATTGCGTTGCGTCGGTGTCGATGAACTTGTTCGATTCCGACGCAACGCAATTAATTAATAGATAGATTTAGAGGTGACTGAAAACAAATGACTCAAAAAGAGAAGCCATGTGGCTGTAGAAACTAAATGTTGTATCTCCACACGGTTTAAACGAAGAAGTAG
Source organism: Oncorhynchus kisutch (assembly GCF_002021735.2). Lineage (NCBI taxonomy): Eukaryota > Metazoa > Chordata > Actinopteri > Salmoniformes > Salmonidae > Oncorhynchus > Oncorhynchus kisutch. Next base: position 47,037,953 of record NC_034201.2, read on the forward strand.
ACTTCACCTCCTTCCCATAAGCCACATTTAGACTGTTAAACAAGAACACTGTCCATATCAGACCTTATCGTTTATGAGTTGGCCCCACATATTTATGAATGGCTTTGCCTGATGTCCTTTGTGGTGGGCCATCTCATGTGTTATGATACATCTGTGTGCGCTATGCTATCCCTGATGCAGTGAAAATGATTAAAAACACCGAATAATGAAGCTTTATGCGACAACTAGAGTGCGAACGCATTACACCAGCGGGTTTTACGCACCAGCCAAGCCTCTGGGAGAGCCAAATGGTTCTCTTTTGTTCAATAAAGCATCCACATTATTACAGCTATAGAGTCGGGGTTTGGTTCATATATACACATTTAAATTAATGACACAGTATACGCAGCAATGTGAAGAATATAACTTATGAATACGTCATGAGCTTTAGTACGATTGTTTATTTTGGGTTCTAATGGGAATAAGACACGTATTTTTACTCCATTGTTTGTAAAGGTAATTTTTTTTGTAAATGTAGTAATGCAATGTATAGATTCAAAAGATGGTTAAAACTATAATGCAGATATCATGGACTGTCAGTCCTGGCATCTAGAGCACTTTAGAATTTGAGAGGGATTACATTTCCCTAGACCCATCCCTCAGCTGTGGACCACAATAAGTGGAGGAACGGACAATGTTTTTTCTCAAAGATCAATTAAAGTTAGAATCTACATTTGGTGAAACAGCGCCAGCGCCTCTGATATTGTTTCAGTGATGAAACGGAAGAGAGGAGCGACCACCAGTGCGAATATTTGATGCAATTGTGTCAGATGGAAGAAAGGTGTTCTTCCTTTGAAGTAACGTCTTCTTTGTTGAAATATCCCAAACGGACGTGCCAGTTTCACCAAATGCGGATTGTAGCTTTAATGATAGGACAGTAAAGGTTTTGCTAAGCAACAATTTCGGTCTATCGTTGAAATAAGGGACAGTAGCCTACCTTAAGTCATCGAAGTTTGCCGATGGATGTCAACCAGACAGAAATCACCAGTAGATGTTCAAAATAGAAGCCAAGTACAGCACATACTTCAGAATGTATAGCATGTTTCTCTACCCAGATGTAGACTGGTGTCTGACAACCTGTTTTATAGACCAAATCACAGAGTTTCTAAACCCAGAGGCGCAGCATCGCAAGATTTCCAGGAATGGTTGTGAAACAGACTAAACAGAAGAGTGCCTGCACATGCGCAGTTCGGCGCAAGATGACCATTAGACCCGATGACTTGCTTCTACGCATGAGTTTTGCTTGCCAACGTCGCCATGACATCGTCAACAAGTGTAATCGGGGATTTGAATTGGAGAATCATTTTTAGCTCATCTTCATACTGTACTGTCTTTGACCAAATCTCTCTTTCTTGTAATACATGTGACCAACCCACCCCGACACTCTTCTTGGAAATCACATGACTAAATGTATGCATCTGGCTGCAGTCCGAATTCAAAGGATGCATTCCAAACACGTAAAAAAACACCCTCTCCCCTCAAATTAAGGGGACACATCAAATCTATTTGTCACATACACGTGAATTCAAAGGATGCATTCCAAACATGTAAAAAACACCCTCTCCCCTCAAATTAAGTGGACACATCAAATCTATTTGTCACATACACGTGTTTAGCATATGCTATTGCGGGTGTAGAGAAATGGGTTGTTTTTACACGGTCAAATCAAATTTTATTTGTCACATACACATGGTTAGCAGATGTTAATGCGAGCGTAGCGAAATGCTTGTGCTTCTAGTTCCGACAATGCAGTAATAACCAACAAGTAATCTAGCTAACAATTCCAAAACTACTACCTTATAGACACAAGTGTAAGGGAATAAAGAATATGTACATAAAGATATATGAATGAGTGATGGTACAGAGCGGCATAGGCAAGATACAGTAGATGGTATTGAGTGCAGTATATACATATGAGATGAGTATGTAAAAAAAGTGGCATAGTTAAAGTGGCTAGTGATACATGTATTACATAAAGATGCAGTAGATGATATAGAGTACAGTATATACATATGAGATGAATAATGTATGGTATGGTATGTAAACATTATATTAAGTGGCATAGTTAAAGTGGCTAGTGATACATGTAGTACATAAAGATGCAGTAGATGATATAGAGTACAGTATATACGTAGACATATGAGATGAATAATGTAGGGTATGTAAACATTATATTAAGTAGCATTGTTTAAAGTGCCTAGTGATATATTTTACATCATTTCCCATCAATTCCCATTATTAAAGTGGCTGGAGTTGAGTCAGTGTGTTGGCAGCAGCCACACAATGTTAGTGGTGGCTGTTTAACAGTCTGATGGCCTTGAGATAGAAGCTGTTTTTCAGTCTCTCGGTCCCAGCTTTGATGCACCTGTACTGACCTCGCCTTCTGGATGATAGCGGGGTGAACAGGCAGTGGCTCGGGTGGTTGTTGTCCTTAATGATCTTTATGGCCTTCCTGTGACATCGGGTGGTGTAGGGGTCCTGGAGGGCAGGTAGTTTGCCCCCGGTGATGCGTTGTGCAGACCTCACTACCCTCTGGAGCTCCTTACGGTTGTGGGCGGAGCAGTTGCCGTACCAGGCGGTGATACAGCCCGACAGGATGCTCGATGCTCTGTGCATCTGTAGAAGTTTGTAAGTGCTTTTGGTGACAAGCTGAATTGTTTCAGCCTCCTGAGGTTGAAGAGGCGCTGTTGCGCCTTCTTCACGATGCTGTCTGTGTTGGTGGACCAATTCAGTTTGTCAGTGATGTATACGCCGAGGAACTTAAAACTTACTACCCTCTCCACTACTGTTCCATCGATGTGGATAGGGGGGTGTTCCCTCTGCTGTTTCCTGAAGTCCACGATCATCTCCTTAGTTTTGTTGACGTTGAGTGTGAGGTTATTTTCCTGACACCACACTCTGAGGGCCCTCACCTCCTCCCTGTAGGCCGTCTAGTCGTTGTTGGTAATCAAGCCTACCACTGTTGTGTCGTCCGCAAACTTGATGATTGAGTTGGAGGCGTGCGTGGCCACGCAGTCGTGGGTGAACAGGGAGTACAGGAGAGAGCTCAGAACGCACCCTTGTGGGGCTCCAGTGTTGAGGATCAGCGGGGTGGAAATGTTGTTGCCTACCCTCACCACCTGGGGGCGGCCCGTCAGGAAGTCCAGTACCCAGTTGCACAGGGCGTGGTCGAGACCCAGGGTCTCGAGCTTGATGACAAGCTTGGAGGGCACTATGGTGTTAGATGCCGAGCTGTAGTCGATGAACAGCATTCTCACATAGGTATTCCTCTTGTCCAGATGGGTTAGGGCAGTGTGCAGTGTGGTTGAGATTGCATCGTCTGTGGACCTATTTGGGCGGTAAGCAAATTGGAGTGGGTCTAGGGTGTCAGGTAGGGTGGAGGTGATATGGTCCTTGACTAGTCTCTCAAAGCACTTCATGATGACGGAAGTGAGTGCTACGGGGCGGTAGTCGTTTAGCTCAGTTACCTTAGCTTTCTTGGGAACAGGAACAATGGTGGCCCTCTTGAAGCATGTGGGAACAACAGACTGGGATAGGGATTGATTGAATATGTCCGTAAACACACCAGCCAACTGGTCTGCGCATGCTCTGAGGGCGCGTCTGGGGATGCCGTCTGGGCCTGCAGCCTTGCGAGGGTTGACACGTTTAAATGTTTTCCTCACTTCGGCTGCAGTGAAGGAGAGTCCGCATGTTTTAGTTGCAGGCCGTGTCAGTGGCACTGTATTGTCCTCAAAGCGGGCAAAAAAGTTATTTAATCTGCCTGGGAGCAAGACATCCTGGTCTGTGACGGGGCTGGTTTTCTTTTTGTAATCCATGATTGACTGTAGACCCTGCCACAGACCTCTTGTGTCTGAGCCGTTGAATTGAGATTCTACTTTGTCTCTATACTGACGCTTAGCTTGTTTGATTGCCTTGCGGAGGGAATAGTTACACTGTTTGTATTCGGTCATGTTTCCGGTCACCTTGCCCTGATTAAAAGCAGTGGTTCGGGCTTTCAGTTTCACAAGAATGCTGCCATCAATCCACGGTTTCTTGTTTGGGAATGTTTTAATCGTTGCTATGGGAACGACATCTTCAAAGCACGTTCTAATGAACTCGCTCACCGAATCAGCGTATTCGTCAATGTTGTTGTCTGACGCAATACGAAACATATCCCAGTCCACGTGATGGAAGCAGTCTTGGAGTGTGGAATCAGATTGGTCAGACCAGCGTTGAACAGACCTCAGCGCGTGAGCTTCTTGTTTTAGTTTCTGTCTGTAGGCAGGGATCAACAAAATGGAGTCGTGGTCAGCTTTTCTGAAAGGAGAGCGGGGCAGGGCCTTATATGCGTCGCGGAACTTAGAATAGCAATGATCGAGGGTTTCACCAGCCCTGGTTGCACAATCGATATGCTGATGGAATTTAGGGAGTCTTGTTTTTAGATTAGCCTTGTTAAAATCCCCAGCTACAATGAATGCGGCCTCGGGATATGTGGTTTCCGGTTTACACAGAGTCAAATTAAGTTCTTTCAGAGCCATCGATGTGTCATTCAAGAGCTGAGGGTTTGGGGCTGAGGGGAAACACATAAAAGACACACCCTCCTCCACTTACCCTCACCTTATGTCCTTGGGGGAATCCCTGTAGCCATCTTTGCTGTCGGTCCAAACAATTAGTCAAACAAGGGAAGTTGGCAAATTTAGCCCCTCAACCCTCGTTTGTGATCGAGTTTGCGAGCGTACAATTCTGTTCACTCCGTGGCCTGAAATGCCCCATAATTAAATTTGTGATGATTATACATCCCCTAAGAAAAGTCTGCCAAAGCGGAAAACCAACATCAATATGGAGAGGTCAACATAAGTAAAAATGAATGTAAATAAGTTAGAAATTGTGCTACTAATGCACATGACAGCACAAGGGCATATCGTAAAAGTAATGTTTTTGTTTGGTTAGCTTTTGGAAACGTTCGCTAGAGGATACAACTTGACCTGGCATCACTGTTATACATTGTAGTTTTCGATTTACCTGATATCCTCCGATGTCTAGCATTCTATGTCTGCAGAAGTGTTTTCTTCAGCCAAGATATGAAATGAAATCAAAATTCACTGTGTCGCATATAAATCACAGACAACAGCTACCGGTGGTTCCATGATGACTGAAAACACAACCGTGGGACGAACACAAGGGCGGGGTCCATTTAAAATGTATTCCTTCTTCCCTCGCCCATTGCCCTGCAAGTGTCAACTCATCATATGTCATGATATGTCATCAGGGCGGCAGGTAGCCTAGCGGTAAGACCATTGGGCCAGTAACCGAACAGTTTCTGGTTTGATTACCCGAGCCGACAAGGTGAAAATCAGTCGATGTGCCCTTGAGCAAGGCACTTAACCCCCATTTGCTCCATGGGCGCTGTACTACTATGGCTGACCGTGTAAAAACAACCCATTTCTCTACACCCGCAATAGCAAATGCTAAACACGTGTATGTGACAAATAGATTTGATGTGTCCACTTAATTTGAGGGGAGAGGGTGTTTTTTTACGTGTTTGGAATGCATCCTTTGAATTCGGAATGCAGCCAGATGCATACATTCAGTCATGTGATTTCCAAGAAGAGTGTCGGGGTGGGTTGGTCACATGTCTTACAAGAAAGAGAGATTTGGTCAAAGACAGTACACTATGAAGCTAAAAATGATTCTCCAATTCAAATCCCCGGTTAGCAAAACTCAGGCGTAGAAGCAAGTCATCGGGTCTTCTGGTCATCTTGCGCCGAATTGCGCATGTACAGGCATTCAAATCAACGGCAGTCTTTCGATATAAACGTGTTTTTGACGAAAATTAAAACGTGTCAGTTTATCACTTTCACGAGGTTGGCGAAATAACATGTTCAACTACTTAAGAAACTAGCTCGAATCTAGGTTTTGCCTTTTGGTTTCGAGAAAATTAACAACTGAGGTAGATATTTTCACTTCTCTCATTGACTTCTCAAGCTCCAAACCCCGGCATGTTCTGTTTAGTCTGTTTCACAACCGTTCCTGGAAATCGAGCTATGCTGCGCCTCTGGGTTTAGAAACTCTGTGATTTGGTCTATAAAGCAGGGTGTCAGACGCCAGGCTACATCTGGGTAGAGAAACATCCCATACATTCTGTATTTGGCGTCTACTCTGAACATCTACTTGTGATTTCTGTCTGGTTGACAGCCATCGGCAAGCTTCGTTGACTTAAGGTAGGCTACTAACCCTTAAATTGTTGCTTAGCAAAATCTTTATATAGCCACATGGCTTCTCTTTGGAGTAAATTGTTGTGAGTCACCTCTACGTGGTGGATGAACTTGTTCGATCCCGACGCAAAGCCAGTCCTCCCTGTAATACAAGAACGCTGTTCATTTCAGACTTTGCATTTTGAGTTAGTTAGAGTTGGCCTAACACATGTACAGTATGCATGGCTTTGACTGACGTCCTTTGTGGTGGGCTATGTGAGGTGCCCGCTCCGCTCCGCAAAACCTATAATTCTATATTTGTATACAGGTAGACCAGAAAAGCCACATCCCAGAAGGGCAGATGAGCAGCAACGCTGACTAGAAGCACCCGCTGCTGTTACTTTACAAATGTTTTGAATTAAAATAAACGTGTATCTACACACTGAAGAAGGCTGTAAAGCCGGAAAATCTGTACACTATCCCTGATGCAGTAAAAATAATTAAACATAAAATGATGTAGTAAGCTTTATTCGGTAATTTACTGACGCCTAAGTAGCTTGATGTACTGAATAATTATTGGGACTTCTAAAGCACTTGAACTCTATCATGTGGTATTTACACCTTCACCGACATGGAAAGAAATTCAGAGGAAGACAGCATGACTACTACTTTACACACCCAGCACCATTTCACTTGAACAGACAGATGAGAAAATAGATTTTCACAAACCAACATTTTCTATTTCATTGACACTAACTAGGCAAGTCAATTATGAACAAATTATTTACACATTTTTATTCAGGGTTTCTAGATTAGAAACTGAGGCTGGTGGCAGTTATATTGTATTAAGTTATTAAAGTAACATGAAAAAGTTAGCCTTGTTTGACCATCCTGTTAAGTTATGCTGATGGGTCAGAGTTGAGATGTGTTTTTGATCACTAATGCCTCAATAGCTTCTACTGAGCCCAAGAACACACATTTGTCAAAAACACATTGTGAAGCAGGCACACATTTATTTCAGGAAACGGTACAATATTACTGTAGCATTCACTGTCTGTTTTGGGGTATTTTCATATCTAATCTCCAAGCAAGTCAGACCTACAAGATCAACAAGAGAATGGGTGGAGGAATACAATTATTTAAATAACGAGTGGATAAGGCAGAGAGAGACCGCGATCAAGCCAGAACTGATAAACAGAAAGCGGAGAAGGAAAAGAGGACTGAAGAGGATGACGGGCAGCTCCTTGCTAAGAACGTGAGAATGGAAACAGAACTAAAGATGGAAGAAAAACGTAGGCAGCGACTGGAGAAGAAAATACTGAAATGAATGGACCCCAATAGACAGCGAGAGAAAGATGAAAGGATGAGTGAAGCGGAAAAAAGCAAATGTAAAAAGGAGATCAGAAAAATGTATGCAAATATTAAGAGACAGGCATAAAACGTTTAATTTATACACAAAACGAATTATTGGACAAAGCACAAAATCATTGTAAACTTGTAATATCCACAATTGCACTGCCTGTTTTATTTTCCCCAAATGATGTGCTTAAAGGGATAGTTCACACAAATGACTTAGTGGTTTAATAACCCTGTTAGTAATCTTTGGTTATGTTTACCTGGCTGCTGTCGCCAAATGCTTTTTCAAACAGTTTATTCAGGATTTATTTCCAATCAGTATTTCCATTCAACTCTCTTATAGTCTGGCATTCAATGCAAGGCATGTTTTCTATAAACATGTATCCATACCCAGTATGTTAGCCAGTGGCGTCATTAGGTCTGTGCTTCCGGGGCTTCAGCCCTGAATGTTAGTGGTCCAGCCTCAACCATTTTGATGGTATTTTTTACATTCCAGTCTGGTATGAGTTTCCATAACCACACATCAGTTGTGCTATGCAAATTTTAATGACTAAAATAAACAATCACAATATCTGCTAGGTAGTAGCAAGAAGCCCCTGATGTGACTGTCTGCTGTGATTGGTAGAGATTTAACAACAGTGGACCGCTCCCATCCCTTGTCCCCACCCCTACATCACCGGTTAGTTAATCCCATCACTCAGTAAAATGTCTCAACATAGCACAGAAAATGTGGCTGTTCAGAATTTCTTCTGAAAGAGAGTCAAAAAGCGATCAGGTTGAGTAGTGAATGAGGTGGAGAGGGTAGAACAGCCAGAAGGTCAGTGCAGCAGCAGAGTTAGTTGCAGGGTTGTTGGTAGCTAACTAGTCTCCATCAGCATAAGGGTAGGCTAATGCTAATAAGCTAGTGTTAAGTTTCAGTATCCTAAAGGTATTGGCTGTGAGTCTGTTATTTAACAGTATATTTAGTGAATGGGCAAACTAAGGATGTTGATATTAGGGAAAGTGTTTATTTTCGGCGAGTGTATTTAATGTGTTTAATTTCTGTAGACAGTGACACAGCGCCCCCTATGGGATGAACCTGAACTTGAACATATTTAATACTTTTTAAAATGAGCATTGTTGTAGTAGAACTGACAAAATGAATCGGGTCTTCACATATATAATTCAAGTATAGAAACAGGTAAACATGCTTGGCTCATGTCTGTTACTTCCATATAGGCTATGTAACTATTTTTTAAAGAACTGCCCATTATTAAATTGGTGAAATTTCAAATGACATTTTTATCTATTTATTAATTTAGCTACTTTGTCTAAGGTGTGTCATGAGTTTGGCCTGGGGGTAGGTTTAAGACAGTCATAAATACCTCTTTCCCCCTTTTTCCTCTCTCTACCCTACTAATGTGACATTAGAAAACCCCTTGGTTAACATAGAGATTCTGGGAACATCAGAAGGTGGGGAGAAATTAACTATATTCTGGTAATCCGACCAATTGAACATATGCGGTGGTACTTAATGAATATGATGTCAGTTTGGTTGTCATCTGAGACATTCTCATCAATGACAGGATGACATAAACTCTACAGTGGAAAGTCTGCACATTGTAGTTATCGGGTTCACATGGAATTGTTGTTCAATTTAAATGTTTGAATATAAAATTATTGGTGAAGAGATTAAATGTAATTTTAGCTTCCAAATGAGAGTTTTGGGTTTTCATAAGGTTAGGGCTCTGCTCAATCAGTGGCCTGCCCCTGTGAAGAGACATGGGTTATAAAACTTTTCAAACACACCCTTCTCGCTCCACTATATAAAGCCTTGATGAAAATGTAACCTCCTGTTCCAAGTACGTGAGGTCTGCAGCCTCTGCGTTAAAAGGGCAAATAACTATCTGTTCCGAGGATGGTGCAATTGGTGCATTACTTAAGTCAACTGTTAAATCTCATTGCAAATGTTTGCACAACATACTGTTTCGGTGATATTTTACACAGAAAATTGCCTGGGCAATGAGCAAAAAAACAACGATTTTATGTTTGACGGCCAAATGATCTGTTGAAAGGTTCTAATACCGGGGCTACTGAAGTAACCCCAGTTCTGATATGTTTTCAGAACACTGAGTCATGTCTGACTCGGAGACTATCGAGTTAGCCGTTCTGGGCCGACCCTTCCAGCTGGGGATGCTGTATGACTGTCGTAGAGATGTCCTCATCCCAGGTACAGGAAACTATTCCTCTTTGGTTTGGAGGTAATCAATATGCATCATCTTAAATTCATTGACAGTGTTTCCACCATTGAGTTGGAATGAGGGCACACTGTTCCAGCACAGGGAACACCATTGAGGGCTTTCACCATTTTAAAGTAGTTTCTATGGATTTTAGGAAGAATCAGCAGGAGTGGTCAGCCAATGAATTGCACTTCTGAACAGACATTCCATAACTGCAGATGTCAGTAAATCACCAACCTTGGCTTTATACTTGTTCAGACTATACACATTCCACACAGTAACTGGTGGTATACACCTTCACAGTTAATTTACTAACTGATAATACATTCATAGAAGTTGAAGACATTGGGGCCATAATTGTGAACAGAAGCAGCCATTTAAATTGAAACAGTTTCTCCAGCTCAAAATGCATCTCAGCTAATTAAAATAGTTGATTTACTTGCACGTGACAGAATGCTAAATTGTAGCTGGTCCCATCAGATAGCATGGCATAAGTTAGCGCTATGCTAACATCACCAGGTGGCAGGGATTTATATTCTGTCCGATCCATCTTGAGGACCCAGATTGAATTATGTAATCCTTCCTTAACCCAAAGGAAGTATCTCCCAGTTGACTACTTCAAAATGGTGAAAGTCCTGAATGGAGCTGTCCATAAAACAGGCACTTAAGTCCTCTATGATACTGTCACAGAATCAGCCATTGCAGAGAGAGATGAGCTTTCTGATACATCTCTATGGTTACCACAGAGTAAGAAAAGCTAGAGGACGCACTTGGGACAAAAGACTGATTGTTTGCAGGTTGTTTTTGAAGTGTTCCTATAGTAGTAATGCTGTCAATGGCAAAGATGGCACTTTTTTAATGATTTTATGTGGCACCATTTGTCCCTGTAGGGGAACATTCTAGATAGAACTCTTTCTGATTCCAAATAGCACCTTTTATTTGGAGCAAAGGTTCTATTGGACCTGAAAGAAGCTCCAGATAGAACCCCTTTCCAGACTGGTTCACATGGTGATACAGAGCATTCTTTACTTCTGAGGGTAGGAGGTGTAGGTTTTCTAACTACAGGTTGACACCTAGAATATTTACTTTGAGTTCAATATTTACCTTTAATTAGTTATTTGAATGAAACTATGTTTACATATAGAAATATTTACACATGTACACGATGGAGTATCATTTTCACAATAAATGTTCTTTGATCATTCTCTTTAAACTGCAGGTATCACTCTCTGGGATTCTGAGATGCTTCAGAAACACATCAACGTCTGTCCACAACCGAACACCGACTTCAAAATCATTGCTTCAGACTCAAGTGAAGCCAAGTCAGAAGCTTTAAATGTGTCTGCATCTCTTGAGGCCAGTTTTCTTGGTGGCTTAGTCAGTGTGAAGGGTTCTGCTGAATTCCTCCATGACAAAAAGACCTCAAAGCGTCAGTCTAGGGTTTCTCTGCAGTACCGTACCACCACTCGCTTTGAGCAGTTGACCATGGACCACCTGGGGGCAGGAAATGTGAAACACTGTAATGTCTTCCAAGAGGGCTCTTCAACCCATGTGGTGACTGCCCTGCACTACGGAGCCCAGGCCTTCTTCGTTTTTGACCAAGAGGTTTCCTCAGGAGAAAACCACCAGGACATTCAGGGAAACCTGCAGGCTACAATAAAAAAGATCCCTCTCATATCAATAGAAGGGCAGGGAAATTTGGAGATGAGTGAAAAAGAGAAGAGAGAGGCCAATAAATTCAACTGCACCTTCCATGGTGATTTTGCACTAGAAAACAACCCTGTCACATTTGAAGATGCCATCAAGGTGTATGCTGGCCTGCCACGTCTGCTAGGGGAGAACGGAGAACATGCTGTGCCCATGACTGTCTGGCTCTATCCTCTCAAGAACCTGGACTCTGCAGCTGCCCAGCTAGTCAGGCAGATCAGTGTTAGCCAGGTGCGTCGCGCACAGCGACTCTTAGACGGACTGGACAATACTGATGTACAATGCCAGGACATGATGAAGGAAGACATGGCTATCAAGTTCCCTGAACTCAAAGCCAAGCTCAACAAGTTCAGGGACTTGTGCTCAGAGTACAAGCTGGTGTTCCAGAAAGGTCTCTCTAAGGTTCTTCCCAAAATAAGAGGAGGAGGAATGGAGGAGGAAGAGCTGATCAAAATGCTCAACAGCAAAGAACGTTCTCCATTCCAGAATGACCTCATGATCACGTACCTGGACGACAGAGAGAGAGAGATGAATGTTGTCAGCTCTTACCTTGACATAATGAAAGAGGTACAAGTTGTGTACTCAAGCAGTGAATTGGATGGATTAGTGCTTGATAAAGCTAATGATTATGTAGTGTGTTTTGCATTATCCTTTTTGAAGGAGAAAGAAGAGTATCTGGTAGTCCTGGAGAACTACTTGCTGGAAGAATCTAAGAGTGATTTTTCACTGACACCTTACAACCCCAACGCAGCCGGGAAGACTGCGGCAGAAAAGTGGTTTCGCTCGGGGGAGGTAACGACCCTAACCAGGCAAACCATAAATCTGTTCCTAGACTTCAAAGAGTCTAACAAAGACAGAGAAAATCTTGCATTCTGTATTGCATCAATTCCAAACAAATTCCTCGCCGCATCCTCCATCCATGTCTATGAAAGAGGGACACTTTTGAATCCACAGTTTGAGCTGCCATCAAAGCCAGGTGTTCCCACCATCAAGAGTCTGGAGCATGACTGTGTACACTTGCAAGTCAACCCTCCCAACCTTGGTGTTACCTCTGTGGAATCGTACCAGGTTTTGTACCAGGCTGAGCAGGCTGACTCTGAGTGGACCGAGGTCAAATCTGATGCTACTACACAGGTCACCATCAGTCGTTTGGACCCTTACAAAAAGTACCGCTTTAGCTGCAAGGCAGTGTGTAGACCTGGTGTGAGCCTCTCCAGTGACTGGACAGAATATGTCAGGACCCGCCCATGTAGCCCCCCTGGACCACCCGCAGAGAAGAGGATAGAATCGGGAAGTATCAGAGTGAACTGGGACATTCCTACCAAGGCGGGAGATGATGTTGAAGTCATTGGTTATGTGGTAGAATACAGAAAGAGTGTAAAGGCTATAGACAATCAGATGTGGCACACCATCAAAACCACCACTAGAGAGAGTACACTGGAAGGACTAGAGGCTGACACTGCATACAGCATCAGAGTCTCTGCTAACTGTGGCAAAGCAGGGAATAGTCTACCTAGTCCTGAGACTGTGCTGACTACCCTTAGGGTCTCTGATGCCCATCCGAAGACAAGCAAATCAACAGGAGCAAAAAGTCAGGAATTCCTCACAAAATCCCAGAAGGTGGAAAAGGGCAAACCCTCAATCCACTGGCTGAATCTGGAACCGAAGTTTGGTGTAAGTGACAGCTTTGACCAGTACACATTTGGGAGGAAAGTTGAGCAAGGGAATAACAAGGTGATATTGCTTCTGGGGGCCACAGGTGCAGGAAAAACAACTCTGGTCAATGCCATGATAAACTACATCCTCGGGGTAAAGTGGGAAGATTGTTACCGCTTTAAGCTCATCCATGAGGTGACCAACAGGTCCCAGGCTGAGAGCCAGACTGTGGTTGTGACATCATACGAGCTCTACAACCAGCCAGGCTTTCAGATTCCGTATTCTCTGACTGTCATTGACACACCAGGGTTCGGAGACACCAGAGGAATGGCTCATGATAAATTGCTCATCCAGATGTTGAAGGATTTCTTGTGTAACCCTTTAGGGATTGATCACATTGATGCAGTCTGCTTTGTAGTGCAGGCACCACTTGTTCGTCTCAGTCCTTCCCAGAGATACATCTTTGATTCCATCCTGTCCATCTTTGGAAAGGATGTTGCTGAAAACATCCTGATGCTTGTGACATTTGTTGATGGGAAGCACATACCGGTGCTAGAGGCCATCAATGCTGCAAATCTGCCCTGTAAGAAAGACAAGAAGGGGCTACCAACCCATTTCAAGTTCAACAGTTCATTTCTGTTCTTAAAGGAGGCGGAGAGCAGCTCTGAAGAGGATGATTCTGATGATGATCATAAGGCCCAGTGTCCAGAGCAATGGAGGTCAACTTTCAAGGAGATGAAGAAATTTTTCCAAGCACTGGAAAGCATTGAGAGTAAAGATGTGACCCTGACAATGAAAGTTCTGGAAGAACGTGAGCTTCTGGAGAAGACCATGACACGCCTGACCCCTCAGATCACAGCAGGTCTGTCAAAGCTAAGTGAGATCAAAAGCTTCAAACAGTGTCTGGAGAACGAGGATGAGAACATGAAACAGAACAAACATTTTGAGACTGAGATAAATGTGCTGCAGGTGAAGAGAAGCAAATTATCCCAGGACTTTGCGACAAACTGCAAGATATGCAATTTCACATGTCACACCTGCTGCTTCCTCCCAAATGAGGATGACATCAAAAGTTGTGCTGTGATGGATGATGATGGCAACTGTACCATATGTCCAGGAAAATGCACTTCCACTGACCACGACAGGGAAAAAGTCTTGTTGACATATGAAACAAAGACTGAGAAAAAGACTGTTCAAGGCATGAAAGACAACTTCATGAAGGCGTGGGACAAGTCTATGGAAACCAAGGAGATGCTGGATAAGCTTGAGGATGAGTTTCAGGGGATCCAGGACGCGCTGAAGAATTTGATCAAGAAGTCTTCTGACTGTCTGAAGAGACTTAATGATGTTGCCCTGAAGCCAAGCTCTCTCTCCACTGTGGAGTATATTGAGATAATCATTCGCACAGAGGAGGAGGAACGCAAACCAGGCTTCGAGGATCGGATCGTAGAGTTGAAGAAAATGAAGGGAGAATTTACGATTCTGGATAAGATTAAAAAAGGAGAAGATGTACTCCCAAATGAGCGAAAATTCCTGAAGGAAAAATAGGATGGATGGCAGGGGGGTTCCAACATAAGTCAGTCATGGAATGTTGTCCTGCTAACATTATCTGGAAATAAAAAATGTTGTCTCCATTTGAACATTAAGCTTCCCAATGTTGGGAACGTTTGTGTTTACTGATTAGAGCCAACTGAGATGTGTGGTTCATTGGCTTTGCATTAAAACTCTTAGCCTTGTGTAAAGCCTTATGTTAATTTGTTCACCCCAAGGTAACTGAACAAAAATTAGGTCCTAGATTAAATCAGAACTCTATAGAAAATCATTGTCTTTGTTAGGGCAATGTGAGAGGTGTAACTGCATCAACTCTCTAAGTGGCTGTTCTTGTGGTCATTGTCACAAAGCCACACCCATCCTACCGGTGCTAGAAGTTCAGAAGGAGAAAGTGTAGACTATATAGAAATAATGACACATTGAACATCATTAAATAAAAGAATAAGGATTGATATCATCCTAATGGAGGTGTACTGTGTATTACAACACACATTCCTATGTTCAACCTTGTCAACCGGTTACTAATGAGATCAGTATAACGACGGGAAATGCTTGTTGATTTTACAGCTACAACACAGTAACACCTCTGACATCGCCTAAGGGTCTTTCTATAAACTAGAGTACCAGTGAGGATTTCCTGCGGTGGACAACTCACAGATACAGCTGTTGATGATAAGTAATTGATATAAGAAACATTCAATAAAATTCACAAGTTCATTTAACCAACTCTGTTTAACCCTTTTTCATGGTTTGTGTCTTGACAAATTTGGCCAAAATCGTGACATAAAACACTACATTTCTTACCTTGCATTCATGGCCGTGTTTGTTGTTCTATCATATATTAAGCATTTATCAGTTAAATGAGACATTGAACTTGATCCCGGTAAGACTCCTGGATGTTGCTCGGACAGTTCTTTGTATGGTGATTTTGGAAATGCACTATAACTAGGCTTACTTAACATTTAGTGTTTCCTTATGTTACGGTGTGAATATAGTTTTCATGGGCACACACATCCAAACTGTATTGGATTACAAAATCAAATGTGTCTAACTGATATAGTCTTAACTTGATACTTAAAACCAAAATCGATGGTCTTTAACCCGATGAAGTCCATTGTGCCGTGGTCCATATTAGATCTAACATCCCTAGCAGATGATTGGGTTTGATCATCTGTCTGCTTGATTTACAGCAGGGTCACGTTAGATTGGACAGAGAACGAGTCAAGGTAATGAGTTAAAGTTGTATTGGACAGAGAACGAGTCAAGGTAATGAGTTAAAGTTGTATTGGACAGAGAACGAGTCAAGGTAATGAGTTAAAGTTGTATTGGACAGAGAACGAGTCAAGGTAATGAGTTAAAGTTGTATTGGACAGAGAACGAGTCAAGGTAATGAGTTAAAGTTGTATTGGACAGAGAACGAGTCAAGGTAATGAGTTAAAGTTGTATTGGACAGAGAACGAGTCAAGGTAATGAGTTAAAGTTGTATTGGACAGAGAACGAGTCAAGGTAATGAGTTAAAGTTGTATTGGACAGAGAACGAGTCAAGGTAATGAGTTAAAGTTGTATTGGACAGAGAACGAGTCAAGGTAATGAGTTAAAGTTGTATTGGACAGAGAACGAGTCAAGGTAATGAGTTAAAGTTGTATTGGACAGAGAACGAGTCAAGGTAATGAGTTAAAGCTGTATTGGACAGAGTCGACTGTGTGAAATTGTGTAGCATAGACTATAGCGTATAGAAGCATGGCCTTAACTACATATGAGGACACAACAGAGGTCTGTGGATTTTTTGGGCCAATTCATATTTTTTATTGCATGACAAGTAAAGAAAATAGTAAAGGGTTGTTCCTCGTTCATTTTATTAAAATTTTATTTTTGTTTTTTGTTGAAATATTAAATAATTATATGATTATTGTGTTTTTATAATTATTGATTCTAGTTCAACCTGTGAAAACAGGGCCGGATTAAGAAATCATAGCCCTCGGGGCTTTGTTTAAAAAAATAATGCACACTGACTCACATAATGATGGAGATGATGCCATAGGCTACCCCCGGTGATGGCCATTGTGCTTGCTGTGGCAATAGTCCATCTCAAGATAAGCGACTTTGAAAAACAGTGCTGCTGTTAGCTAGAAATTGGGAGTTGAGATTTAAAAAAATATTGTTTCTACTTACAGGTTTTCAGCAGTAGACATTTGCTTTCCAAACTACATTTTTCCCAGGATTGTATTTTGAAATCTGCAAAAGGCAAACAGACAGTTGCAACCAGCCATATAAATATACTGAACAAAAATATAAACGCAGCATGCAACAATTTCAGACTTTATTGAGTTACAGTTCATAGAAGGGAATCAGTCAACTGGAATAAATAAAATAGCCTCTAATCTATCAATTTCACATGACTTGGAATACAGATATGCACCTTTGCAACGCGACACATCTCCTTCCCGTAGAGTGGATCAGGCTGTTGACTGTGGCCTGTGGAATGTGGATTGTGGTTCCACTCCTTTTCAAAGGCTGTGCAAAGTTGCTGGATTTTTGAAGGTAAGACACAGATGCAGACCATGTTGAATTAACTATGGCTTAATAATCCAACAGGGGCAGGCAATAGACAGGTCAAGGCAGGCAGGTGTCAGTAAACCAGAGGTGGGGCAATGGTACAGGTCGGCAAGCAGGCTGAGGGTCAGGGACAGGCAGAGTGGTCAGGCAGTCGGGGTCAGAGTCAGGACATGCAAGGGACAAAACCAGGAGGGCGAGAAAAGGAGAGACTGGGAAAAGCCGGACAAAAAACGCTGGTTGACTCGACAAACAAGACGACCTGGCAACAGACAAACAGAGAACACAGGTATAAATACACAGGGGATAATGGGGAAGATGGGCAACACCTGGAGGGGGATGGAGACAGTCACAAAGACATGTGAACACTGGAACTGGAACACGTCGATCCCGAGCATCCCAAACATGCTCAATGGCTGATGCAGGCTATGGAAGAACTGGAACATCTGCATCTTCCAGGAATTGTGTCCAGATCCTTGACAAAACATCCCCAATATGACAGCCTACCCCAATGAGGATATGTGTTTACTTTAAACTTCCTGTGCCAACCGGATGTGCCTTAAAATGGGGTCATAGGGGCTGTTTCGAGGGGTTAAAAAGGTCACATCTTTCCAAAACTTCCTATATGTGATTAGGCCCTCATGAATGTAAATCAGTCATTTCTCCCATCAGATTTCCAAGACAAACTCTCTTACACACACAGCAAGAACGGAGTGACAGTGTGGGGCTTAAAGACACACAGAGCCTGTAATAGTTACCTTCAATCGAACTATCAAAGAACCGTCAGACCTAGAGGTTTCAGCAAACACACATACAAAGTACAAGTCTCCACCAGGGTTGTCCCTTCAGTCCTCTTATACTGCTACATAGGAAAGGTTCAATGGGTTGGTTCCTGCAGGTTATCGCCTGGGCTCCGTTTCACAAGAAACTGAGAAATGTCTCCTATCTTAACTTCCAGAACATATCCTGGGCGTTCTGCCAATTGGTCTGAGGAGGTCACAGTCACCTGCATTGACCAAGTTTAGAGTGAGAGAAGACGCACACTATTTACAATTCAAGGGTATCTCTTCAGACTATAACATTTTCCCTTTACAGGTTCAACATGGAGCCCAAAAGGGTTCTTCAACTGGTTTTCCTATGGGGACCACTCTTCTAGGTTCTAGGTAGAGCCCAACACATATTATTATAACTACTGTACAATATGAAAATAAGACACAACCATTTGAAGTGTAGTATGCATGTTACTGGTAACTAACGGAGTTGGTTCTCATCGTATTGCACACATTTCTACAATCCATTCCAAACATTTCAAGCAAGGTATGGTCTTGGAATTTTGTTGGACTAAATCTTATGAAGCTTTTAACTGTCTTTTGTTAACTAAATAACCTGTTTGTCATTAGCAGGAGAGAACCCAACCTCTTCCTCTAAAAGCTGGAAGAGTTGTTCTGCAACATTAGAGTCAGACGTGGATCAGACCAAACCAGAGAAGCCATATGACTGCTCCCAGTGTGAAAAACAATTTCCCCCTACAGTCAAACCTAAAAAGACATTTTAGAATGCATATAGAAAATAAACCTCATGCCTGTGCTCAGTGTGAGAAGAGTTTCTCCCAAGCAACATTCCTGAAAGTACATGTGAGAATTCACACAGGCGAAAAATGCTACCATTGTTCTGACTGTGGTAAACACTTAACCACACCTGCAAGCTTGGAAATTCACCAAAGAATACATACAGGAGAGAAACCCTATTGTTGCACCCAATGTGGAACGCGCTTCTCTCAATCTGGAAACCTGAAATAACATGAAAGGATATATACAGGAGAGAAGCCCTATAACTGCCCTGACTGTGGGAAAAGTTTCTCACATGTAAGTCATATGAAGCAACACCAGCGAGTGCACACTGGAGACAAACCTTACCACTGCTCCGACTGCGGGAAGAGTTTCAATCATGCCAACCAAATGAAAACCCATCAGTTAACTCACAGTGAACAGAAACCCCATGTTTGCTCTGTGTGTGGAAGAGCCTTTAAAAGAGCAGATGGTTTAATAGAACACTGACTTATACACAGCTCAGTGAAGCGTCACTGTTGTTCCCAATGTAGCAAGGCCTTCTTTATAGCTAAATGTTTAGCAAGGCATCAGAGACTGAGTCACTTTGGAGAGAAACCTTACGGATGCCCTCAGTGTGGGAAGAGATGAGCCATTTCATCGGATATAAAAAAACACATACGGGTTCACACTGGAGAGAAGCCTTACCACTGCGCCAAGTGTGGGAGGGGTTTTGCAGTCAAGCACCCTAAAGCAACATCAGCGCAGCATGCACACTGGCTAAGAGAGGACACACCATAAGAGAGACCCCAGAAAGATGAGTGTGAAACCTTTTAAAAACTTTGATGACCGTTTCCTACTATAACACACTGACTGGAGTAGTAGGTTAAGGCCCAGTTCTGTGCCATTTTAGAGACACATGTTTAAACGCCCACACACTCATGAATACATTCACACAGAGCACAAAGAGTAATGAACATTGAGAGGGGATTGATTTAAATAAATATAAATCATTATTTTAATAATCTCCAATTCATTTTAAGGTTAAATACAGTACCAGTCAAAAGTTAACACATCGACTCATTCAAGGGTTTTTCTTTATTTGTACTATTTTCTACATTGTAGAATAATAGTGAAGACATCACAACTATGAAATAACACACATCAACACTATGAAACGACATCAAAATAACATGGAATCATGTAGTAACCAAAAAAGTGTCAAATATATTTAATATTCTTCAAAGTAGCCACCCTTTGCCGTGATGACAGCTTTGCGCACACTTGGCGTTCTCTCAACCAGCTTCACCTGGAATGCATTTCAATTCACAGGTGTGCCTTCTTAAAAGTTCATTTGTGTAATTTCTTTCGTAGTTTTGATGTCTCACTGTTATTCTGCAATATAAAAAATAAAGAAACCTGCAATGAGTAGGTGTGTCCAAACTTTTGACTGGTACTGTATGTTGAATGTTAAAGGTGGGTAACGGGGAAATATACAGTGGAAGATATTATTGAAGGGTGATTTAGAGTCATGCAGTAAAAGGGTTAACAATGTTATGTTTGCTTTAAAGTACAATGAATACAGTTTTTGTTAAGCTTAATGGAACAAGGCCTTAGTAGGTTCATAATGAAACTTTGTAATGATGAAATGGTTTGTAGATGTTTTAAGATGTAATATGTTAAGTTGGAGTAAGATAACTTTTAAAACATTAAAGTTTAATAAAATACATTATTTATACTAGCTTGGGGGAAGCGGATGGACATCCTGCTTAGGTGAGGGGGAAAAAGTAGGAGTTAAGGGGGCTGAAAAAAAATCACCTTTTTGAACAAGGGTTGTTAACGTTAGGTGTTAACCACTGGATGCGTCATTGGGGTAGGCATTAACCACAATGATTTAGCAGAAAAGAAGAATTGAGGGTATGAGAGAGCCATGATTTTTTGGGGGAAGCTCACAATAGCATTACATTAGGAAGAAACTGAACAATGTTCACCTCCTATTGAGGGTATATGAGCCAGTCTGAACCAGACAGTATTAGCCCAATGCAACTATCACCAGTTTCCTTCCCCTTAAAAGTTTCCCAATCAGTTGTATAACGTTGGTTCCTTTAGACCTGAGTGGACTAGACCAGGCATTGGTAATCGATGTCAGATAAAGGGACGGTCTGATGTTGCCTCATCATTAGTCCTATACAGACAGACAGACAAGGATACAGAAATACAGCATCAGTTTGCCAGAAGAACCTTTCGACTACTGGAAGAAGATATTTGCTTTTTAGCTTAAAATATATATTTTGTAATTATACTCAGTTTTAAAGTACAATTCTAGGAGGATTCCCTTACGGTTGTGTGATAAAGTAGTTAAGAGTTTTAGACGCCGTCTGAGGGACTGATCATCCTGAGGGCCAAAAAAACTGCTTTATTTATTTATTTTTTACTTCCTTTTTCTCCCCAATTTCCTGATGTACCATTGGTAAAGTTTAAATACATTGACCATGCTGTCAATCGAGCATGACTTCTGACGTATTCAAAACTGCTGGAAATTCTGAACTGGGTTCCAACACGGAATTCCAAGTTGGGAACTTGAAATCTATCTATCTATCTATCTATCTATCTATCTATCTATCTATCTATCTATCTATCTATCTATCTATCTATCTATCTATCTATCTATCTATCTATCTATCTATCTATCTATCTATCTATCTATCTATCTATCTATCTATCTATCTATCTATCTATCTATCTATCTATCTATCTATCTATCTATCTATCTATCTATCTATCTATCTATCTATCTATCTATCTCTATCTATCTATCTATCTATCTATCTATCTATCTATCTATCTATCTATCTATCTATCTATCTATCTATCTATCTATCTATCTATCTATCTATCTATCTATCTATCTATCTATCTATCTATCTATCTATCTATCTATCTATCTATCTATCTATCTATCTATCTATCTATCTATCTATCTATCTATCTATCTATCTATCTATCTATCTATCTATCTATCTATCTATCTATCTATCTATCTATCTATCATCTATCTATCTATCTATCTATCTATCTATCTATCTATCTATCTATCTATCTATCTATCTATCTATCTATCTATCTATCTATCTATCTATCTATCTATCTATCTATCTATCTATCTATCTATATCTATCTTATCTATAAAGCCCTTTTTACATCAGCTAATGTCACAAAGTGCTATACAGAAACCCAGCCTAAAAGGCAGGAACCTAGGAAGAAATCTAGAGAGGAACCTGGCTCTGAGGGGTGGCCAGTCCTCTTCTGGCTGTGCGGGGTTGAGATTGAACATCTTGGCCATGTACTGTTATAATTGTTCATAGATGACCAGCAAGGTCAAATAATAATAATAATCACAGTGGTTGTAGAGGGAGGGAGGGAGGGAGGGAGGGAAGGAGGGAAGGAGGGAGGGAGGGAGGGAGGGAGGGAGGGAGGGAGGGAGGGAGAGAGAGAGAGAGAGAGAGAGAGAGAGAGAGAGAGAGAGAGAGAGAGAGAGAGAGAGAGAGAGAGAGAGAGAGAGAGAGAGAGAGAGAGAGAGAGAGAGAGAGAGAGAGAGAGAGAGAGAGAGAGAGAGAGAGAGAGAGAGAGAGAGAGAGAGAGAGAGAGAGAGAGAGAGAGAGAGAGAGAGAGAGAGAGAGAGAGAGAGAGAGAGAGAGAGAGAGAGAGAGAGAGAGAGATATATATATATATATATATATATATATATGACAGCAAGGAGTAATCAGGCCAGGTAGTCCTGAGGCTTGGTCCCAGGGCTCAGGTCCTCCGGGAGGGGATGGAGAGAAATAGAGAGAGCATACATAAACTACTGCAGCATAAATACTGGCGGCTAAGACAGGAGGGGTCTAGAGCACACAAGAAGGACCGCTGCGCCACCTTCCTGTTCAAATGGGCACAGCACAAGGTGAGTCCAAAAATGTCTTGTATGCTGCTGCATATATTATGTAATATTCTTACTTTCTTATACTGTATATTTTTACTTTCTTTCTTCTTATTTTTTATACTGTAGAAAGTAATACTAAGTGTATGTGGTGTAGTAAGCTGTTAGTAGCCCATGTGCCTCTCCCTAATAATTTGGTCCCCCCCTCTTAACTTAGCCTACTGTTCTGACTTGGTGGTGCACATGAAATGTAATCATCAAATATTGAAAGAGCTTTCATTGTGTGCTTATATACCGCCTTTATTTATCTTACGGTTCTGACTTGGTGTACAGTAGAGAATACTGGAAGAACGGCCCATGTTCTGAATTCTGTCGCTGTACATTTCAAAAGTGCTGAACAAATTAGGTATATTGACTACGTCCGTCCTGGTTCGGATTGCCTCTGCTCGTCGTTACCTTATTCCATAGTTTGTACTTTTCAATTGTCAGTAGAAACCTCTTTTATCTTTAAGCAAGTCAGCAATATCAGCTTTTAAAAAATACAAATGCAGTAAACTGAACTGCTGCCAGACAAGGCTCCGCTGATAGCCAGGTGTAGCGGTGGTAAGAATCCACACCATGGTGCTGAAAATAAATCTCTGCTATTGGGACAGCTTTATGTCCTAACAGTTTATAGGCACCGTTTGTCACTGTTAAAGTGCAACTAATGTGTAGCAGCTTTGCTGGCATGTGTTAAAAAAACTCCACAGTAAAAGGCACAGCGCGCTTGGAGTTTGCAAAAAGGCACCTAAAGGACTCTTAGACCATTGGAAACAAGATTCTCTGGTCTGATGAAACCAAGATTGAACTCTTTAACCTGAATACCAAGTGTTGCGTCTGGAGGAATACTGGCACTATCCCTACGGTGAAGCATGGTGGTGGCAGCAGCATCATGCTGTGGGGATGTTTTTCAGCAGCAGTGACTGGGAGACTAGTTAGGATCGAGGGAAAGATGAACGGAGCAAGAGATATCCTTGATGAAAACCTGCTCAGGACCTCAGACTGGGTTAAAGGTTCACCTTCCAACAGGACAACGACCCTAACCTCACAGCCAAGACAATGCTGGAGTGGCTTTGGGACAAGTCTCTGAATGTCCATGAGTGGCTCAGCCAGAGCCCAGACTTGAACCCGAGCCAACATCTCTGGAGAGACCTGAAAATAGCTGTACAGCGACGCTCCCCATCCAACCCCAAATAAAGGTGTGCTAAGCTTGTAGCGTCATATTCAAGGCCGTAATCGCTGCTAAAGGTGCTTCAACAAAGTACTGAATAAAGTGTCTGAAATCTTATGTACATTTGATATTTCAGTTTTATTTATTTTGTATTTGCAAAAATGTCTAAATCTGTTTTTGCTTTGTCATTATGGGGTATTGTGTGTAGTTTGATGGGGGGGGGGGGGCACAATTTAATCCTGAAACTACATGAAATAATTCATACAGGAGAGAAACCTTATAACTTCCCTGATTGTGGTAAGAGTTTCTCACAGTTAGGCAGTATGAAACAAAACCAGCGGATACACACTGGAGAGAAACCTTACCACTGCTTTGACTGTGGCAAAGACTTTACATCATCTGGAAAATTGGAAACGCACCAAAGAACACTGTACATACAGGAAATAAATCCTATCCTTGCACACAATGTGGAAAGAGCTTATCTCAATCTGGAAACCTAAAACTACATGTAAAAATACATACAGGAGAGAGGCCTAATAATTGTTCTGACTGTGGGAAGAATTTCTCACATTTAAGTCGCATGAAGAAACACCAGTGGGTACACACAGGGGAGAAAACACACTACTGCTCAGACTGAGGGAAAAGCTTCTCTTCGTCAAGAGACTTCATGATTCGAGAGAATCATGAATTCACACTGGAGACAAACCATACAAATGCCTTTAACTTTGGAAGAGATGCATCACTTCATTGGATTAGATAAAACACATATGTGGATTCACACTGGAGAGAAGCCTTACCACTGCGCCAAGTTTGAATAAGTTTCGCACAGTCAAGCAACCTGAAGCAACATCAGCACAACACACTGGATGTCATCTTACATTTGATGATGATTATATGACAACAACAATGAAGATGATGATGATGAGTAGAACCAAAAAAATTTGATCATATTACTCCAGTGCTAGCCTCCCTACACTGGCTTCCTGTCAAAGTAAGGGCTGATTTCAAGGTTTTACTGCTAACCTACAAAGCATTACATGGGCTTGCTCCTACGTATCTCTCTGATTTGGTCCTGCCGTACATACCTACACGTACGGTACGGTCACAAGACGCAGGCCTCCTAATTGTCCCTATAATTTCTAAGCAAACAGCTGGAAGCAGGGCTTTCTCCTATAGAGCTCCATTTTTATGGAACGGTCTGCCTACCCATGTCAGAGACGCAAACTCGGTCTCAACCTTTAAGTCTTTACTGAAGACTCATCTCTTCAGTGGGTCATATGATTGAGTGTAGTCTGGCCCAGGAGTGGGAGGGTGAACGGAAAGGCTCTGGAGCAACGAACCGCCCTTGCTGTCTCTAACCCTATTACAGGGGCTGAGTCACTGGCTTACTGGGGCTCTCTCATGCCGTCCCTGGAAGGGGTGCGTCACCTGAGTGGGTTGATTCACTGATGTGGTCATCCTGTCTGGGTTGGCGTCCCCCCTTGGGTTGTGCCATTACGGAGATCTTTGTGGGCAATACTCAGCCTTGTCTCAGGATGGTAAATTGGTGGTTGAAGATATCCCTCTAGTGGTGTGGGGGCTGTGCTTTGGCGAAGTGGGTGGGGTTATATCCTTCCTGTTTGGCCCTGTCCGGGGGTGTCCTCAGGTGGGGCCACAGTGTCTCCTGACCCCTCCTGTCTCAGCCTCCAGTATTTATGCTGCAGTAGTTTATGTGTCGGGGGGCTAGGGTCAGTTTGTTATATCTGGAGTACTTCTCCTGTCCTAGCAGGGTCCTTCCAGATGATCGGGAACACTAATGCAGGTTAAGGGGTATGGACACAGTCTCTGATATACGTTGCAACACCTCCAACCTTGCGAGAGGTTTTATAGGTTTTATATTTTTGCATTGAGAACCCTGAGACATATCTATTGTTGCTGTGTGCGTGTGGTGTACTCAATGCCTCAATCACCACATCAAGATGAACTGATTGAACATCTAATATCCTTATCTGACCTGCTCTGTACTAAATACCCAGATTTTGGACTGGTAATTCTTGGAGACTTCAACCTGCTCAATGTCCATGAAATCTGCCTTGACAACAGACTATGGCTGGTGGTTCAGAAGAACATCAGAGGTGAAGCCATCCGGGTCGTATCATTTCAGCCATGACACTAACATCTGTTCTGAATGGTTTCTGTAGTCAGAAACAGAAAAGATAAGCATTCCTGCCTCATTAAGGTGAAAGACAATTTGAACTCAGAGAAACTCAACTAATTAATTGCACCCAAACTGCGCATTTCAATGTATGGGATTTATACTATATTCAATAAATACAGTATAGAACTTAAAGTCCGATTTGGACCAAACCTCTTCTTAGCAACGATTAAGACTTGAGGAAACTAAATAAATGGACAAAAGCCACCCACTGACCCCCCCAGAGCCCACACCAAGCCCACCCAATGGCCAGTATACACTATCAGTTCTCTATGTTTGACCAGTAGTATGATGCTGAGAATGGTTTATTCATACTATGTAATGTATCATTACTGAATTGTGTGTTTTCCCCCCCGTATTGGTAGGTTTATGTCCCATCTCCTGCTGTTACCAGATTCTGACCACTAGATGGTGCTGCTCCTGCAGTTAGGTGCAAAATGAGTGAAGAACCCTGTTAAAGGAATTTAACAATTCCAAAATGTGTTCATTAACCAATTCAATTTAAATCACTCTGTCTGTTTCTAAGAATTTGTAAGATCCTTATTTGCATCAAATAGACAGAGACCAGTCTACCAAAATTAGCCAATAGCATTTATTCTCGAGAGCGCTGGTCATAATACAATGTACATTGGTTTATATACCCCACAGTTTGTCATCCAATAGCGTCTTGAATGCTCCTCCTTCTCTCTGACAAGGACAAAGCAGATCCAAAAGTCCATTCCGACACACTAACGCACACTATATCTGGATTATCTCCTGAAGTCTCACCACAGTTTATTACCACTTAGCAGACAGTTCCAGACCCCCCCAGATAGAGAAAACCTGGAGGGGCTCTCGCTGTCTTATTTTATGTCCACAGAGTTATAGCCGGGTAGATTCAAACAGAGGTTGATGATCCTCTTTGCTTACTTTAGACGCACACACGCATTCCTTCTTCCACAATGGTTATCATTTCCAATCAGCCCCTTGTCCATGCTACATAACCTCTTTCTTATGAACTAACATTATTAATTAGATATAGTAAAACAGGGTAGAATTCAATTAGTTATAGCTCTAGTTAAATGTATACATTGTTTAGCCATTATTCATAAAATTCATAACAAACCAGTTAAAATTAGAACCGTTTATTGGGTTTAAGCACTTCTCAAAGGAATATTATATGAAAACAAAAAACTAAACATTATTTTAAATGTATTTTCTTTCTACAGTGCAACTTCTATTGCAGTGATGTTTCAAAATCCTAAATGATATTGGTGACCAGTTGCAGTGGTTGCTGGGAAAATCCACCCCAAACCCATCATTCCTATGAACAACAGCATTAAATAATATGTGCATTTTTTTTTTAAACAAATGTTTCATTTTGTCATTATAATAAGGATGGTAACAACATGTGAAAATCGTTGTGGAAATCTAATCATAGTCATGGCATTGCAGACTAAAACTGACATCATGAGTTAGGTCATCAGAAACTACACAGGGAATCTTCATTGATCTGGTCATCTAACCCAGGGTTCCCCAAACTCGTTCCTGCCCCCCCCCCCTGGGTGGGCATTTCAGTTTTTTTTTTTTGGGGGGGGGGGGGTCCTAGCACTACACAGCGGATTCAAATAACCAACTCATCATCAAGATTTGATTACTTGAATCAGCTCTGTAGTGCTAGGGCAAAAACCAAAACGTGCACCCAGGGGCCCCCCCCAGGACAGAGTTTGAGAAACCCTGGTCTAACCTGTAGAACAGTACAGAAGGGTGGAGGGTACATGATGGCTGGTTCCTGTTCCATCCCGGATAACAAACTTGGTAGTTCTCTGCAAAAATCACAAAGTACAATGACTTCTCCTTCCTTTAGATGTTCCTTGCATCTTGAGCCTTTGCAATGTAGGAAGGGGCAGTGAGGGACTCCAACTTCTCCAACAACAATTTAAGAAAACCACACAAGAGCCATGTACATGTTACGAATTATTCTGTCCATTGTTGAAAACGGACCTCATTTTCAGTCTCTTCCATTTCTTCAAAGTGTTCAATCTGTTGTTCTAAGTGTCGTCTGACCTCAGTTACATCAGGGAATGTATTACTTCTCTGCACCATGCATCTCCTGCTCTCGGTCACAAACCATCAGGTCTGCAAGTGCATGATGTTCTGGATATATCAAAATAAAAAAGTTGCATACATAAAATACAAATGGAATGTTAAAATATACAATCTACCTGCGGTGAACCGCTCAACATTTCCATTACATTACATTCAGTCATCAAACAGACTCTCATCCAGAGTGACCCACAGAATCAGCCAGGGTCAACGCCCCGCCCAAAGGCACAACAACAGATCTCCCACCAAGTCAAAACGGGGACCAGAACCATCAACCGGCCCAAGCTCCCAACCCTCCAAGATCCCCCCAAAGTTCCCTGAGAGCTGCTCTTCAACCATCCGAGACCCCCCCCCCCCCACAAAGAAACCACTCTCCCTCCACCCCCACTGTCATGTTCTGACCATAGTTCTGTTATTTTATTCTTTGTTTTAGTATGGTCAGGGCATGAGTTGGGGTGGGCAGTCTATGGTTGTTTTAGTATGGTCAGGGCGTGAGTTGGGGTGGGCACTCTATGTTTGTTTTTCTATGTTGGTTTTTGTGTTCGGCCTAGTATGGTTCTCAATCAGAGGCAGGTGTTGTTAGTTGTCTCTGATTGAGAATCATACTTAGGTAGCCTGGGTTTCACTTTTGGTTTGTGGGTGTTTGTTTCCGTGTGAGTGTTTGGGCCACACGGTACTGTTTGGGTTTGGGTTTGTGGGTGTTTGTTTCCGTGTGAGTGTTTGGGCCACACGGTACTGTTTCGGTTTGGGTTTGTGGGTGTTTGTTTCCGTGTGAGTGTTTGGGCCACACGGTACTGTTTGGGTTTGGGTTTGTGGGTGTTTGTTTCCGTGTGAGTGTTTGGGCCACACGGTACTGTTTGGGTTTGGGTTTGTGGGTGTTTGTTTCCGTGTGAGTGTTTGGGCCACACGGTACTGTTTCAGTTTGGGTTTGTGGGTGTTTGTTTCCGTGTGAGTGTTTGGGCCACACGGTACTGTTTGGGTTTGGGTTTGTGGGTGTTTGTTTCCGTGTGAGTGTTTGGGCCACATGGTACTGTTTGGGTTTGGGTTTGTGGGTGTTTGTTTCCGTGTGAGTGTTTGGGCCACACGGTACTGTTTGGGTTTGGGTTTGTGGGTGTTTGTTTCCGTGTGAGTGTTTGGGCCACACGGTACTGTTTGGGTTTGGGTTTGTGGGTGTTTGTTTCCGTGTGAGTGTTTGGGCCACACGGTACTGTTTCGGTTTTGTTAATTCACGTCATTGTTTATTGTTTTGATTCAGTGTTTATTGCTTTCTTTATTAAAATCATCAGGAACACTTACCACGCTGCGCTTTGTTCCGATCCTTACTCCTCCTTAGACGAAGAGGAGGAAAGCCGTTACACCCACACAGTCGTCCCCGTCACCTAAAAGAAACCCCTCTCCCTCCACCCCCACACAGTCCCCCCCAAAAGAAAATCATCTCCCTCCACCCCCACACATCCCCCCCCCAGAAAGAAACCCCACACCCCCACCAAGCCACCATCCCCCAATGCACCAACAAACAAAATGAAGAAGAGAAAAAAGAGAAAGACAAAGGAGAATATAAAACAACAAAAACAAAAGACATCAAGGACAACAACAATTAAAACAGCAAGGCCAACTGAACTATGTTTCAGGGCATGTGTGTGTACATGTGCATTTGAATGCGAGTGTGTGTATATGCAGGTTGCACAGAATTGATTAAAAAACGTTTTTTTACATTGGCAAGCCAGCTAAGAACAAATTCTTATTTACAATGATTGCCTACGACGGACAAATCAGGACAACGCTGGGTGTTTTGTGCGCCGCCCTATGGGATGGTTGTGATACGGCTTGGATCTGAACCAGGGTGTCTGTAGTGATGCCTCAAGCACTGAGATGCAGAGTCTTAGACCCCTGCACCACTCAGGAATAAGTCTTCTGCTTGTGAACTTTGAATTTGACA
Organism: Oncorhynchus kisutch; assembly: GCF_002021735.2. Classification (NCBI taxonomy): domain Eukaryota; kingdom Metazoa; phylum Chordata; class Actinopteri; order Salmoniformes; family Salmonidae; genus Oncorhynchus; species Oncorhynchus kisutch. The sequence goes on from NC_034201.2 coordinate 47,068,104, forward strand.
CTGACAACATCCATTTTTCCTGGCATACGTCTGTATTCATTGTGATTGTAGAATTGAATGACCAAATCTTCCAATGTGTTTTTTAGTTTTCCAGTGTTCTGTTTTGGCAACTCCATGATACAATTCTTGCTGGTCATCATGTAAAACTGATAAGAAGACAGTGAATGTTGCTGAGTGGTTGAGTTACAGTTTTGACTTAAATCTACTTGAAAATCTATGGCAAGACCTGAAAATGGGTGTCTAGCCATGATCAACAATTTGACAGAGCCTAAAGAATTTTGAAAAGAATAATGGGCAAATGTTGCACAATCCAGGTGTGGAGATTCACCCAGAAAAACTCACAGCTGTAAACGCTGATAAAGGTGCTTCTAACAGGGGGTTGAATACTTATCTTATCAAAATATATTCGTGTTTTATTTATCAATAAATAATTTAAATTATCTAAAAACACATGTTCACTTTGTCATTATGGGGCATTGGTGTAGATGGATGAGAAAAATATATTGAATCCATTTTGAATTCAGGCTGTAACACAACAAAGGACAAGAGGTATGAATACAATAATATTATAATAAGTAATGTTGACTGTCCTCTCCATCCCAAAGACAGGTTGATGATGTTATCAGTCCTGGCCGTTGTCTCTCTCCTCCTCTTGCAGACAGGGGTCCAGGGGTTCCTGGTGCTCTTCTCAGGCAGCTCCATGGACCACCTGGAGATCACCAGGAAAGCCATCTTACAGACCACGGCGAAGGTGTGCATGCAACTAGCCTCTGTTGAGGGAAGAGACTTCACTCTGCCGGTAGGTAAACTAAAGCCACAAAACTAAGGATGACATCAAGACTACAAGAATGAAAGTATTTGTGTTACGTTTTCTAATGTAGTACAGTATATAGTATAGCAGAGTAAATTGTATATATATTGTATATATCTAATACATTGTATATATATTGTATATAACATCTCAAGGCATCAGTTAAGTTAAAGCTTGGTCGCAAATGGGTCTTCCAAATGGACAATGACCCCAAACATAGTCCCAAAGTTGGGGCAAAATGGCTTCAGGACATTCAAGTCAAGGTGTTGGAGTGGCCATCACAAATCCCTGACCTCAGTCCTATAGACCATTGGTGGGCAGAACTGAAAAAGCGTGTGCGAGCAAGGAGGAATGGGCCAGAATTCACCCAACTTATTGTGGGAAGCTTGTGGAAGGCTAACCGAAACGTTTGACCCAAGTTAAATAGCAATGCTACCAAATACTAATTGAGTGTATGTAAACTTCTGACCCACTGAGAATGTGATGAAAGAAATAAAAGCTGAACTAAATTATTCTCTTTACTATTATTCTGACATTTCACATTCTTAAAGTAAAGTGGTGATCCTAACTGACCTAAGACAGGGAATTTTTACTAGGATAAATTTCAGGAATTGTGAAAAACAGAGTTTAAATGTATTTGGCTAAGATGTATGTAAACTTCTGACTTCAACTGTACACCCGTGTGTGTGTGTGTGTGTGTGTGTGTGTGTGTGTGTGTGTGTGTGTGTGTGTGTGTGTGTGTGTGTAGCCCGGACCCTGACTGTAGAGGCTCTGGCTCTAGTCTGCTCCTCATCGGGGTCTGCTAAGAGTTTCCAGAGTGCCATATCAGACGTCACCTGGAGAAATGCAGGAGTTGACTTCCGTCACCTGTTCGAATAAATGTACCACTTTGAAGGGGAGAGGTTTGTGGAGGGGCAAAAACTCATCACAGATTGCATGACCTCTGTCAAAACCAGCATCAAGCGAGAGATCATTGAGGCAGCAAGACAGAAGCTGGGAGACATTTTACACACCTTACAGGTGATTTAGATCGTTTTCATTATCTCCGTACTCCACAAGAAAAGAGAGAGACATTGCTTTTGCTGAAATATACGTTTTGATAAAAGCAATTAAAAACGGTTTATTCCCAATGGATAACATGGCATTTGTCGTAGCATTTTCAACAACTTATTCTTATATTTTCAGGACTTCTACAGTCACGGTAACTGGATAGAACTGGGCAACAGATTTCCCTATTCCAGTCTCATCAGATCAGACGTGTTGGACATCGGCCCTGTTGCAGCTATTGCGAGGGTGTGCGTCTGGATGTGTGTTAAAACCTCTCTGGGATAGGGGGCGGAATTTTCACGTCGGATGAAAAGCGTGCCCAAAGTAAACTGCCTGCTACTCAGGCCCGGAAGCTAGGACATGCATATCATTAGTAGATTTGGATAGAAAACACTCTGAAGTGTCTAAAACTGTTTGAATAATGTATGTGAGTAAAACAGAACTTATTTGGCATGCGAAATCCCGAGCAAAATCCATCCAGGGATTTTTTTTGAGGTCAATCTGTTTTCCATAAATTTTCTATGGCAAGCCTGTTTTAATATAAATATACTTGCAGTTCCTATAGCTTCCACTAGATGTCAACAGTCTTTAGAAATTGGTTGATGTTTTTCTTTTGAGAAATGAAGTAGTAGCCATTTCCTTTCTGGGTGTATAGCCAAGTGGACTGTTTTGTTTGGGGCGTGTGACCTGAAGCTCGCTCCACTTTCATTTTATCCACTATTGAACGCAGTTAATCGCGTCTTAAATTTGATTCATTATTTACATTTTAAAATACCTAAAGTTGGATTAGGAAAGTTGTTTAAACTGTTTGGAAAAAGTTTACAGGTAACTTATTAGATATTTTGTAGTCATGTTGGGCGAGTTGGAACCGTTGTTTTTCTGAATCAAACGAGCCAAATAAATGGACATTTTGGAGATATAACGACGGAATTAATTGAACAAAAGGACCATTTGTGATGTTTATGGGACATACTGGAGTGCCAACAGAAGAAGCTCTTCAAGGGTAATGCATGAATTATATAATTATTTCTGTGTCTTGTGTCGTGCCTGGCAGGTTGAAATATGATAGTCATGTGTTTGTTTGATGGGGTACTGTCCTCAGATAATCGCATGGTTTGTTTTCGCCGTAAAGACTTTTGAAATCTGACACAGTGGCTGGATTAACAAGAAGGTAAACTTTAATTTGGTGTATTGCACTTGTGATTGAAAGTTAAATATTTCAAAAAAACATATTGAATTCTGCAACCGGAAGTTGTCAAATCGATCCCGCTAACGGGATTTGATCCATAATAAGTTTTAAAGAGGTGGAGTAGTTTGAAAATGGCTATTTGCCATCTAAAGCATGTATGTATATTGATGTTCCTCTGAAGAGGCAAGGGGTGGAACATTCAGGTTCGGCAAAGTTCCTTACAAATTCAACACACTGGAGCTTATGTGAAGATTGTCAAAGGGACTAGGGTGCCAAGATACATGAAGAAAGTGTTGACTCAACTCAGGACAACAAACTTATACAGACCAGTGCACTATACTGCTGACAGAACAGCCACATGACAATTGTTAGAGTTTGTTTGTCCTGAATTGGTGGTTGACAAAATAGAGGTCATGTTATGTTATGTCTGATGGTCATTATACCCATAATATAATACAGACAGTAGATCTAGCTGGTCAGTCATAATATAATAGAGACAGTAGATATAGCTGGTCTGTTGTAATATAATAAAGGCAATAGATGAGGCTGGACTGTCATAATATAAAAGAGACAGTAGATCTAGCTGGTCTTTCGTAGTATAATAGAGACAGTAGATCTAGACAGTAGATCTAGCTGGTCTGCCATAATATAATAGAGACATTAGATCAAGATAACCCACTGTTCCTAAGCCGTCATTGAAAATAAGAATTTGTTCTTAACTGAATTGCCTAGTAATATAAAGGTTATAAAAAACACAAAAAAACTGGTCTGTCATTCAATAATAGAGACAGTAGGTCCGATTGGTCTGTCATAATTCAATAGAGACAGTAGATTGAGCTGGTCTGTCATAATATAATAGAGACAGTAGATGTAGCTGGTCTATCATAAAATAATTGAGACAGTAGATCTACCTGGTCTGTCGTAATAAAATATAGATAGTAGACATGGCTGGTCTGTCGTAATTTAGAGAAGACAGTAGATGTAGCTGGTCTGTCATAATATAATATAATAGAGACAGTAGATCTAGCTGATCTGTCATAAAATTGCAGAGATAGTAGATTTAGCTGGTCTGTCATAATATCATTGAGACTGTAGGAATAGCTGGTATGTTATAATATAAATGAGACAGTAGATCTAGCAGGTCTATCGTAATATATTACAGACTGTAGATGTAGCTGGTCTGTCATAATATAATAGAGACAGTTGATCTAGCTGGTCTGTCATAATATAATAGAGACAGTAGATATAGCGGGTCTGTCTTAATATAATAGAGACAGTAGATCTAGCTGGTCTGTCATAATATAACAGAGACATCAGATCTAGCTCGTCTGTCATAATATAATAGAGACAGTACATCTAGCTGGTCTGTCATAATATAATAGAGACAGTAGATCTAGCTGGTCTGTCATATTATAATATAGTCAGTAGATCTAGCTGGTCTGTCATATTAATAATAGAGACAGTAGGTCTAGCTGGTCTGTCATAATATAATAGAGACAGTATTTCTAGCTGGTCTGTCATAATATAATAGAGACAGTAGATCTAGCTGGTCTGTCATAATATAATAGAGACAGTAGATCTAGCTGGTCTGCATAATATAATACGGAGACAGTACATCTAGCTGGTCTGTCATATTATAATCGAGACAGTTAGTCTAGCTGGTCTGTCATAGTATAAATTGGATCAGTAGATCTAGGCTGGTCTGTTATAATACAATGGATGACAGTAGATCTAGCTTGGTCGTCTTAATATAATAGAGACAGTAGACTCTAGCTGGTCCTTGTCATAATATGATAGAGACAGTAGATCTAGCTGGTCTGTCATATTATAATAGAGACCAGTAGATCTAGCTGGTCTGTCCATATTACAACTAGAGACAGTAGATCTAGCTGTCTGTCGAATATAATAGAGACAGTAGACTAGCTGGTCTGTCAGTATATAATCGAGACAGTAGATCTAGCCTGGTCTGTCATAATATAATATTAGACAGAGACAGTACAGATGCTAGCTGTCTCTCATAATACATGGAGACAGTAGATCTAGCTTGTTCCTTCTCAAATACAATGGAGACCAGTAGATCTAGCTTGTCTGTCAATAAATGGAGACTAGGTCTCAAATGGAATCTAGCTGGTCTGCTTCATTAATAATGGACAGTAGTAAGCTGGTCTGTCATAATATAATAGAGACAGTAGATCTAGCTGGTCCTGTCATAATTTAATAGAGACAGTAGATCTAGTGGTCTGTCTAATATAATAGAGACAGTAGATCTAGCTGGTCTGTATGTATAATAGAGACAGTAGATCTAGCTGGTCTGTCATATTATAATAGAGACCAGTAGATCTAGCTTGGTCTGTCATATTATAATCGAGACAGTAGATCTAGCTGGTCTGTCATAATATAATAGAGACAGAGACAGTAGATCTAGCTTGTCTCTCATAATACAATGGAGACAGTAGATCTAGCTTGTCTGTCTCATACAATGGAGACAGTAGATCTAGCTGGTCTGTCATAATATAATATGGACAGTAGATATAGCTGGTCTGTCATAAATAATCGAGATAGTAGATCTAGCTGGTCTGTCATAATATAATATGGACAGTAGATATAGCTGGTCTGTCATAATTTAATAGAGACAGTCATCGTTAGCCTGGTCTGTCTTAATTTAAAATAGACAGTAATCTAGCTGGTCCTGTCCAGTAATTATAATATGAGACCGTAGATTCTAGCTGGTCTGTAATGTTATAAGAGACCAGTAAATCTAGCTGGTCTGGTCCATATTATATATGAGGCAGTAGATCGCTGGTTCGTCATACATATAGAGACAGTAGATCTAGCTGGTCCTGTCCATAATATAATAGAGACTAGTAAGATCTAGCTGGTCTGTCAATAATATAATATGGAACCAGTAGATATAGCTGTCTTCATATTATAATAAGGCAGTAGACTAGCTGGTCCTGTCATATTATAATAGAGACCAGTCAGATCTCGCTGGTCTTCACTATTATAATAATGACAGTAGATCAGTGGTCTGTCATAATATAATAGAGACAGTAGATTCTAGCTGCTCTGTCATATTATAATATAATAGAGACAGTAGATCTAGCTGGTCTGTCATAATATAATAGAGACAGTAGATCTAGCTGGTCTGTCATAATATAATAGAGACAGTAGATCTAGCTGGTCTGTCATAATATAATAGAGACAGTAGATCTAGCTGGTCTGTCATAATATAATAGAGACAGTAGATCTAGCTGGTCTGTCATAATATAATAGAGACAGTAGATCTAGCTGGTCTGTCATAATATAATAGAGACAGTAGATCTAGCTGGTCTGTCATAATATAATAGAGACAGTAGATCTAGCTGGTCTGTCATAATATAATAGAGACAGTAGATCTAGCTGGTCTGTCATAATATAATAGAGACAGTAGATCTAGCTGGTCTGTCATAATATAATAGAGACAGTAGATCTAGCTGGTCTGTCATAATATAATAGAGACAGTAGATCTAGCTGGTCTGTCATAATATAATAGAGACAGTAGATCTAGCTGGTCTGTCATAATATAATAGAGACAGTAGATCTAGCTGGTCTGTCATAATATAATAGAGACAGTAGATCTAGCTGGTCTGTCATAATATAATAGAGACAGTAGATCTAGCTGGTCTGTCATAATATAATAGAGACAGTAGATCTAGCTGGTCTGTCATAATATAATAGAGACAGTAGATCTAGCTGGTCTGTCATAATATAATAGAGACAGTAGATCTAGCTGGTCTGTCATAATATAATAGAGACAGTAGATCTAGCTGGTCTGTCATAATATAATAGAGACAGTAGATCTAGCTGGTCTGTCATAATATAATAGAGACAGTAGATCTAGCTGGTCTGTCATAATATAATAGAGACAGTAGATCTAGCTGGTCTGTCATAATATAATAGAGACAGTAGATCTAGCTGGTCTGTCATAATATAATAGAGACAGTAGATCTAGCTGGTCTGTCATAATATAATAGAGACAGTAGATCTAGCTGGTCTGTCATAATATAATAGAGACAGTAGATCTAGCTGGTCTGTCATAATATAATAGAGACAGTAGATCTAGCTGGTCTGTCATAATATAATAGAGACAGTAGATCTAGCTGGTCTGTCATAATATAATAGAGACAGTAGATCTAGCTGGTCTGTCATAATATAATAGAGACAGTAGATCTAGCTGGTCTGTCATAATATAATAGAGACAGTAGATCTAGCTGGTCTGTCATAATATAATAGAGACAGTAGATCTAGCTGGTCTGTCATAATATAATAGAGACAGTAGATCTAGCTGGTCTGTCATAATATAATAGAGACAGTAGATCTAGCTGGTCTGTCATAATATAATAGAGACAGTAGATCTAGCTGGTCTGTCATAATATAATAGAGACAGTAGATCTAGCTGGTCTGTCATAATATAATAGAGACAGTAGATCTAGCTGGTCTGTCATAATATAATAGAGACAGTAGATCTAGCTGGTCTGTCATAATATAATAGAGACAGTAGATCTAGCTGGTCTGTCATAATATAATAGAGACAGTAGATCTAGCTGGTCTGTCATAATATAATAGAGACAGTAGATCTAGCTGGTCTGTCATAATATAATAGAGACAGTAGATCTAGCTGGTCTGTCATAATATAATAGAGACAGTAGATCTAGCTGGTCTGTCATAATATAATAGAGACAGTAGATCTAGCTGGTCTGTCATAATATAATAGAGACAGTAGATCTAGCTGGTCTGTCATAATATAATAGAGACAGTAGATCTAGCTGGTCTGTCATAATATAATAGAGACAGTAGATCTAGCTGGTCTGTCATAATATAATAGAGACAGTAGATCTAGCTGGTCTGTCATAATATAATAGAGACAGTAGATCTAGCTGGTCTGTCATAATATAATAGAGACAGTAGATCTAGCTGGTCTGTCATAATATAATAGAGACAGTAGATCTAGCTGGTCTGTCATAATATAATAGAGACAGTAGATCTAGCTGGTCTGTCATAATATAATAGAGACAGTAGATCTAGCTGGTCTGTCATAATATAATAGAGACAGTAGATCTAGCTGGTCTGTCATAATATAATAGAGACAGTAGATCTAGCTGGTCTGTCATAATATAATAGAGACAGTAGATCTAGCTGGTCTGTCATAATATAATAGAGACAGTAGATCTAGCTGGTCTGTCATAATATAATAGAGACAGTAGATCTAGCTGGTCTGTCATAATATAATAGAGACAGTAGATCTAGCTGGTCTGTCATAATATAATAGAGACAGTAGATCTAGCTGGTCTGTCATAATATAATAGAGACAGTAGATCTAGCTGGTCTGTCATAATATAATAGAGACAGTAGATCTAGCTGGTCTGTCATAATATAATAGAGACAGTAGATCTAGCTGGTCTGTCATAATATAATAGAGACAGTAGATCTAGCTGGTCTGTCATAATATAATAGAGACAGTAGATCTAGCTGGTCTGTCATAATATAATAGAGACAGTAGATCTAGCTGGTCTGTCATAATATAATAGAGACAGTAGATCTAGCTGGTCTGTCATAATATAATAGAGACAGTAGATCTAGCTGGTCTGTCATAATATAATAGAGACAGTAGATCTAGCTGGTCTGTCATAATATAATAGAGACAGTAGATCTAGCTGGTCTGTCATAATATAATAGAGACAGTAGATCTAGCTGGTCTGTCATAATATAATAGAGACAGTAGATCTAGCTGGTCTGTCATAATATAATAGAGACAGTAGATCTAGCTGGTCTGTCATAATATAATAGAGACAGTAGATCTAGCTGGTCTGTCATAATATAATAGAGACAGTAGATCTAGCTGGTCTGTCATAATATAATAGAGACAGTAGATCTAGCTGGTCTGTCATAATATAATAGAGACAGTAGATCTAGCTGGTCTGTCATAATATAATAGAGACAGTAGATCTAGCTGGTCTGTCATAATATAATAGAGACAGTAGATCTAGCTGGTCTGTCATAATATAATAGAGACAGTAGATCTAGCTGGTCTGTCATAATATAATAGAGACAGTAGATCTAGCTGGTCTGTCATAATATAATAGAGACAGTAGATCTAGCTGGTCTGTCATAATATAATAGAGACAGTAGATCTAGCTGGTCTGTCATAATATAATAGAGACAGTAGATCTAGCTGGTCTGTCATAATATAATAGAGACAGTAGATCTAGCTGGTCTGTCATAATATAATAGAGACAGTAGATCTAGCTGGTCTGTCATAATATAATAGAGACAGTAGATCTAGCTGGTCTGTCATAATATAATAGAGACAGTAGATCTAGCTGGTCTGTCATAATATAATAGAGACAGTAGATCTAGCTGGTCTGTCATAATATAATAGAGACAGTAGATCTAGCTGGTCTGTCATAATATAATAGAGACAGTAGATCTAGCTGGTCTGTCATAATATAATAGAGACAGTAGATCTAGCTGGTCTGTCATAATATAATAGAGACAGTAGATCTAGCTGGTCTGTCATAATATAATAGAGACAGTAGATCTAGCTGGTCTGTCATAATATAATAGAGACAGTAGATCTAGCTGGTCTGTCATAATATAATAGAGACAGTAGATCTAGCTGGTCTGTCATAATATAATAGAGACAGTAGATCTAGCTGGTCTGTCATAATATAATAGAGACAGTAGATCTAGCTGGTCTGTCATAATATAATAGAGACAGTAGATCTAGCTGGTCTGTCATAATATAATAGAGACAGTAGATCTAGCTGGTCTGTCATAATATAATAGAGACAGTAGATCTAGCTGGTCTGTCATAATATAATAGAGACAGTAGATCTAGCTGGTCTGTCATAATATAATAGAGACAGTAGATCTAGCTGGTCTGTCATAATATAATAGAGACAGTAGATCTAGCTGGTCTGTCATAATATAATAGAGACAGTAGATCTAGCTGGTCTGTCATAATATAATAGAGACAGTAGATCTAGCTGGTCTGTCATAATATAATAGAGACAGTAGATCTAGCTGGTCTGTCATAATATAATAGAGACAGTAGATCTAGCTGGTCTGTCATAATATAATAGAGACAGTAGATCTAGCTGGTCTGTCATAATATAATAGAGACAGTAGATCTAGCTGGTCTGTCATAATATAATAGAGACAGTAGATCTAGCTGGTCTGTCATAATATAATAGAGACAGTAGATCTAGCTGGTCTGTCATAATATAATAGAGACAGTAGATCTAGCTGGTCTGTCATAATATAATAGAGACAGTAGATCTAGCTGGTCTGTCATAATATAATAGAGACAGTAGATCTAGCTGGTCTGTCATAATATAATAGAGACAGTAGATCTAGCTGGTCTGTCATAATATAATAGAGACAGTAGATCTAGCTGGTCTGTCATAATATAATAGAGACAGTAGATCTAGCTGGTCTGTCATAATATAATAGAGACAGTAGATCTAGCTGGTCTGTCATAATATAATAGAGACAGTAGATCTAGCTGGTCTGTCATAATATAATAGAGACAGTAGATCTAGCTGGTCTGTCATAATATAATAGAGACAGTAGATCTAGCTGGTCTGTCATAATATAATAGAGACAGTAGATCTAGCTGGTCTGTCATAATATAATAGAGACAGTAGATCTAGCTGGTCTGTCATAATATAATAGAGACAGTAGATCTAGCTGGTCTGTCATAATATAATAGAGACAGTAGATCTAGCTGGTCTGTCATAATATAATAGAGACAGTAGATCTAGCTGGTCTGTCATAATATAATAGAGACAGTAGATCTAGCTGGTCTGTCATAATATAATAGAGACAGTAGATCTAGCTGGTCTGTCATAATATAATAGAGACAGTAGATCTAGCTGGTCTGTCATAATATAATAGAGACAGTAGATCTAGCTGGTCTGTCATAATATAATAGAGACAGTAGATCTAGCTGGTCTGTCATAATATAATAGAGACAGTAGATCTAGCTGGTCTGTCATAATATAATAGAGACAGTAGATCTAGCTGGTCTGTCATAATATAATAGAGACAGTAGATCTAGCTGGTCTGTCATAATATAATAGAGACAGTAGATCTAGCTGGTCTGTCATAATATAATAGAGACAGTAGATCTAGCTGGTCTGTCATAATATAATAGAGACAGTAGATCTAGCTGGTCTGTCATAATATAATAGAGACAGTAGATCTAGCTGGTCTGTCATAATATAATAGAGACAGTAGATCTAGCTGGTCTGTCATAATATAATAGAGACAGTAGATCTAGCTGGTCTGTCATAATATAATAGAGACAGTAGATCTAGCTGGTCTGTCATAATATAATAGAGACAGTAGATCTAGCTGGTCTGTCATAATATAATAGAGACAGTAGATCTAGCTGGTCTGTCATAATATAATAGAGACAGTAGATCTAGCTGGTCTGTCATAATATAATAGAGACAGTAGATCTAGCTGGTCTGTCATAATATAATAGAGACAGTAGATCTAGCTGGTCTGTCATAATATAATAGAGACAGTAGATCTAGCTGGTCTGTCATAATATAATAGAGACAGTAGATCTAGCTGGTCTGTCATAATATAATAGAGACAGTAGATCTAGCTGGTCTGTCATAATATAATAGAGACAGTAGATCTAGCTGGTCTGTCATAATATAATAGAGACAGTAGATCTAGCTGGTCTGTCATAATATAATAGAGACAGTAGATCTAGCTGGTCTGTCATAATATAATAGAGACAGTAGATCTAGCTGGTCTGTCATAATATAATAGAGACAGTAGATCTAGCTGGTCTGTCATAATATAATAGAGACAGTAGATCTAGCTGGTCTGTCATAATATAATAGAGACAGTAGATCTAGCTGGTCTGTCATAATATAATAGAGACAGTAGATCTAGCTGGTCTGTCATAATATAATAGAGACAGTAGATCTAGCTGGTCTGTCATAATATAATAGAGACAGTAGATCTAGCTGGTCTGTCATAATATAATAGAGACAGTAGATCTAGCTGGTCTGTCATAATATAATAGAGACAGTAGATCTAGCTGGTCTGTCATAATATAATAGAGACAGTAGATCTAGCTGGTCTGTCATAATATAATAGAGACAGTAGATCTAGCTGGTCTGTCATAATATAATAGAGACAGTAGATCTAGCTGGTCTGTCATAATATAATAGAGACAGTAGATCTAGCTGGTCTGTCATAATATAATAGAGACAGTAGATCTAGCTGGTCTGTCATAATATAATAGAGACAGTAGATCTAGCTGGTCTGTCATAATATAATAGAGACAGTAGATCTAGCTGGTCTGTCATAATATAATAGAGACAGTAGATCTAGCTGGTCTGTCATAATATAATAGAGACAGTAGATCTAGCTGGTCTGTCATAATATAATAGAGACAGTAGATCTAGCTGGTCTGTCATAATATAATAGAGACAGTAGATCTAGCTGGTCTGTCATAATATAATAGAGACAGTAGATCTAGCTGGTCTGTCATAATATAATAGAGACAGTAGATCTAGCTGGTCTGTCATAATATAATAGAGACAGTAGATCTAGCTGGTCTGTCATAATATAATAGAGACAGTAGATCTAGCTGGTCTGTCATAATATAATAGAGACAGTAGATCTAGCTGGTCTGTCATAATATAATAGAGACAGTAGATCTAGCTGGTCTGTCATAATATAATAGAGACAGTAGATCTAGCTGGTCTGTCATAATATAATAGAGACAGTAGATCTAGCTGGTCTGTCATAATATAATAGAGACAGTAGATCTAGCTGGTCTGTCATAATATAATAGAGACAGTAGATCTAGCTGGTCTGTCATAATATAATAGAGACAGTAGATCTAGCTGGTCTGTCATAATATAATAGAGACAGTAGATCTAGCTGGTCTGTCATAATATAATAGAGACAGTAGATCTAGCTGGTCTGTCATAATATAATAGAGACAGTAGATCTAGCTGGTCTGTCATAATATAATAGAGACAGTAGATCTAGCTGGTCTGTCATAATATAATAGAGACAGTAGATCTAGCTGGTCTGTCATAATATAATAGAGACAGTAGATCTAGCTGGTCTGTCATAATATAATAGAGACAGTAGATCTAGCTGGTCTGTCATAATATAATAGAGACAGTAGATCTAGCTGGTCTGTCATAATATAATAGAGACAGTAGATCTAGCTGGTCTGTCATAATATAATAGAGACAGTAGATCTAGCTGGTCTGTCATAATATAATAGAGACAGTAGATCTAGCTGGTCTGTCATAATATAATAGAGACAGTAGATCTAGCTGGTCTGTCATAATATAATAGAGACAGTAGATCTAGCTGGTCTGTCATAATATAATAGAGACAGTAGATCTAGCTGGTCTGTCATAATATAATAGAGACAGTAGATCTAGCTGGTCTGTCATAATATAATAGAGACAGTAGATCTAGCTGGTCTGTCATAATATAATAGAGACAGTAGATCTAGCTGGTCTGTCATAATATAATAGAGACAGTAGATCTAGCTGGTCTGTCATAATATAATAGAGACAGTAGATCTAGCTGGTCTGTCATAATATAATAGAGACAGTAGATCTAGCTGGTCTGTCATAATATAATAGAGACAGTAGATCTAGCTGGTCTGTCATAATATAATAGAGACAGTAGATCTAGCTGGTCTGTCATAATATAATAGAGACAGTAGATCTAGCTGGTCTGTCATAATATAATAGAGACAGTAGATCTAGCTGGTCTGTCATAATATAATAGAGACAGTAGATCTAGCTGGTCTGTCATAATATAATAGAGACAGTAGATCTAGCTGGTCTGTCATAATATAATAGAGACAGTAGATCTAGCTGGTCTGTCATAATATAATAGAGACAGTAGATCTAGCTGGTCTGTCATAATATAATAGAGACAGTAGATCTAGCTGGTCTGTCATAATATAATAGAGACAGTAGATCTAGCTGGTCTGTCATAATATAATAGAGACAGTAGATCTAGCTGGTCTGTCATAATATAATAGAGACAGTAGATCTAGCTGGTCTGTCATAATATAATAGAGACAGTAGATCTAGCTGGTCTGTCATAATATAATAGAGACAGTAGATCTAGCTGGTCTGTCATAATATAATAGAGACAGTAGATCTAGCTGGTCTGTCATAATATAATAGAGACAGTAGATCTAGCTGGTCTGTCATAATATAATAGAGACAGTAGATCTAGCTGGTCTGTCATAATATAATAGAGACAGTAGATCTAGCTGGTCTGTCATAATATAATAGAGACAGTAGATCTAGCTGGTCTGTCATAATATAATAGAGACAGTAGATCTAGCTGGTCTGTCATAATATAATAGAGACAGTAGATCTAGCTGGTCTGTCATAATATAATAGAGACAGTAGATCTAGCTGGTCTGTCATAATATAATAGAGACAGTAGATCTAGCTGGTCTGTCATAATATAATAGAGACAGTAGATCTAGCTGGTCTGTCATAATATAATAGAGACAGTAGATCTAGCTGGTCTGTCATAATATAATAGAGACAGTAGATCTAGCTGGTCTGTCATAATATAATAGAGACAGTAGATCTAGCTGGTCTGTCATAATATAATAGAGACAGTAGATCTAGCTGGTCTGTCATAATATAATAGAGACAGTAGATCTAGCTGGTCTGTCATAATATAATAGAGACAGTAGATCTAGCTGGTCTGTCATAATATAATAGAGACAGTAGATCTAGCTGGTCTGTCATAATATAATAGAGACAGTAGATCTAGCTGGTCTGTCATAATATAATAGAGACAGTAGATCTAGCTGGTCTGTCATAATATAATAGAGACAGTAGATCTAGCTGGTCTGTCATAATATAATAGAGACAGTAGATCTAGCTGGTCTGTCATAATATAATAGAGACAGTAGATCTAGCTGGTCTGTCATAATATAATAGAGACAGTAGATCTAGCTGGTCTGTCATAATATAATAGAGACAGTAGATCTAGCTGGTCTGTCATAATATAATAGAGACAGTAGATCTAGCTGGTCTGTCATAATATAATAGAGACAGTAGATCTAGCTGGTCTGTCATAATATAATAGAGACAGTAGATCTAGCTGGTCTGTCATAATATAATAGAGACAGTAGATCTAGCTGGTCTGTCATAATATAATAGAGACAGTAGATCTAGCTGGTCTGTCATAATATAATAGAGACAGTAGATCTAGCTGGTCTGTCATAATATAATAGAGACAGTAGATCTAGCTGGTCTGTCATAATATAATAGAGACAGTAGATCTAGCTGGTCTGTCATAATATAATAGAGACAGTAGATCTAGCTGGTCTGTCATAATATAATAGAGACAGTAGATCTAGCTGGTCTGTCATAATATAATAGAGACAGTAGATCTAGCTGGTCTGTCATAATATAATAGAGACAGTAGATCTAGCTGGTCTGTCATAATATAATAGAGACAGTAGATCTAGCTGGTCTGTCATAATATAATAGAGACAGTAGATCTAGCTGGTCTGTCATAATATAATAGAGACAGTAGATCTAGCTGGTCTGTCATAATATAATAGAGACAGTAGATCTAGCTGGTCTGTCATAATATAATAGAGACAGTAGATCTAGCTGGTCTGTCATAATATAATAGAGACAGTAGATCTAGCTGGTCTGTCATAATATAATAGAGACAGTAGATCTAGCTGGTCTGTCATAATATAATAGAGACAGTAGATCTAGCTGGTCTGTCATAATATAATAGAGACAGTAGATCTAGCTGGTCTGTCATAATATAATAGAGACAGTAGATCTAGCTGGTCTGTCATAATATAATAGAGACAGTAGATCTAGCTGGTCTGTCATAATATAATAGAGACAGTAGATCTAGCTGGTCTGTCATAATATAATAGAGACAGTAGATCTAGCTGGTCTGTCATAATATAATAGAGACAGTAGATCTAGCTGGTCTGTCATAATATAATAGAGACAGTAGATCTAGCTGGTCTGTCATAATATAATAGAGACAGTAGATCTAGCTGGTCTGTCATAATATAATAGAGACAGTAGATCTAGCTGGTCTGTCATAATATAATAGAGACAGTAGATCTAGCTGGTCTGTCATAATATAATAGAGACAGTAGATCTAGCTGGTCTGTCATAATATAATAGAGACAGTAGATCTAGCTGGTCTGTCATAATATAATAGAGACAGTAGATCTAGCTGGTCTGTCATAATATAATAGAGACAGTAGATCTAGCTGGTCTGTCATAATATAATAGAGACAGTAGATCTAGCTGGTCTGTCATAATATAATAGAGACAGTAGATCTAGCTGGTCTGTCATAATATAATAGAGACAGTAGATCTAGCTGGTCTGTCATAATATAATAGAGACAGTAGATCTAGCTGGTCTGTCATAATATAATAGAGACAGTAGATCTAGCTGGTCTGTCATAATATAATAGAGACAGTAGATCTAGCTGGTCTGTCATAATATAATAGAGACAGTAGATCTAGCTGGTCTGTCATAATATAATAGAGACAGTAGATCTAGCTGGTCTGTCATAATATAATAGAGACAGTAGATCTAGCTGGTCTGTCATAATATAATAGAGACAGTAGATCTAGCTGGTCTGTCATAATATAATAGAGACAGTAGATCTAGCTGGTCTGTCATAATATAATAGAGACAGTAGATCTAGCTGGTCTGTCATAATATAATAGAGACAGTAGATCTAGCTGGTCTGTCATAATATAATAGAGACAGTAGATCTAGCTGGTCTGTCATAATATAATAGAGACAGTAGATCTAGCTGGTCTGTCATAATATAATAGAGACAGTAGATCTAGCTGGTCTGTCATAATATAATAGAGACAGTAGATCTAGCTGGTCTGTCATAATATAATAGAGACAGTAGATCTAGCTGGTCTGTCATAATATAATAGAGACAGTAGATCTAGCTGGTCTGTCATAATATAATAGAGACAGTAGATCTAGCTGGTCTGTCATAATATAATAGAGACAGTAGATCTAGCTGGTCTGTCATAATATAATAGAGACAGTAGATCTAGCTGGTCTGTCATAATATAATAGAGACAGTAGATCTAGCTGGTCTGTCATAATATAATAGAGACAGTAGATCTAGCTGGTCTGTCATAATATAATAGAGACAGTAGATCTAGCTGGTCTGTCATAATATAATAGAGACAGTAGATCTAGCTGGTCTGTCATAATATAATAGAGACAGTAGATCTAGCTGGTCTGTCATAATATAATAGAGACAGTAGATCTAGCTGGTCTGTCATAATATAATAGAGACAGTAGATCTAGCTGGTCTGTCATAATATAATAGAGACAGTAGATCTAGCTGGTCTGTCATAATATAATAGAGACAGTAGATCTAGCTGGTCTGTCATAATATAATAGAGACAGTAGATCTAGCTGGTCTGTCATAATATAATAGAGACAGTAGATCTAGCTGGTCTGTCATAATATAATAGAGACAGTAGATCTAGCTGGTCTGTCATAATATAATAGAGACAGTAGATCTAGCTGGTCTGTCATAATATAATAGAGACAGTAGATCTAGCTGGTCTGTCATAATATAATAGAGACAGTAGATCTAGCTGGTCTGTCATAATATAATAGAGACAGTAGATCTAGCTGGTCTGTCATAATATAATAGAGACAGTAGATCTAGCTGGTCTGTCATAATATAATAGAGACAGTAGATCTAGCTGGTCTGTCATAATATAATAGAGACAGTAGATCTAGCTGGTCTGTCATAATATAATAGAGACAGTAGATCTAGCTGGTCTGTCATAATATAATAGAGACAGTAGATCTAGCTGGTCTGTCATAATATAATAGAGACAGTAGATCTAGCTGGTCTGTCATAATATAATAGAGACAGTAGATCTAGCTGGTCTGTCATAATATAATAGAGACAGTAGATCTAGCTGGTCTGTCATAATATAATAGAGACAGTAGATCTAGCTGGTCTGTCATAATATAATAGAGACAGTAGATCTAGCTGGTCTGTCATAATATAATAGAGACAGTAGATCTAGCTGGTCTGTCATAATATAATAGAGACAGTAGATCTAGCTGGTCTGTCATAATATAATAGAGACAGTAGATCTAGCTGGTCTGTCATAATATAATAGAGACAGTAGATCTAGCTGGTCTGTCATAATATAATAGAGACAGTAGATCTAGCTGGTCTGTCATAATATAATAGAGACAGTAGATCTAGCTGGTCTGTCATAATATAATAGAGACAGTAGATCTAGCTGGTCTGTCATAATATAATAGAGACAGTAGATCTAGCTGGTCTGTCATAATATAATAGAGACAGTAGATCTAGCTGGTCTGTCATAATATAATAGAGACAGTAGATCTAGCTGGTCTGTCATAATATAATAGAGACAGTAGATCTAGCTGGTCTGTCATAATATAATAGAGACAGTAGATCTAGCTGGTCTGTCATAATATAATAGAGACAGTAGATCTAGCTGG
>NC_034201.2:47086826-47166826 GCF_002021735.2 Oncorhynchus kisutch
ACATAGATCTAGCTGGTCTGTCATATTATAATAGAGACAGTAGATCTAGCTGGTCTGTCATATTATAATAGAGACGTAGATCTAGCTGTCTGTCATAATATAATAGAGACAGTAGATCTAGCTGGTCTGTCATAATATAATAGAGACAGTATATCTAGCTGGTCTTCATAATATAATAGAGACAGTAGATCTAGCTGGTCTGTCATAATAATAGAGACAGTAGATCTAGCTGGTCTGTCATAATATAAATAGAGACAGTAGATCTAGCCTGTCTGTCATATTAATATAGTGACAGTAGATCTAGCTGGTCTGTCATAGTATAATAGAGACAGTAGATCTAGCTGGTCTGTCATAATATAATAGAGACAGTAGATCTACTGGTCTGTCATATATAATAGAGACAGTAGATCTAGCTGGTCTGTCATAATATAATAGAGACAGTAGATCTAGCTGGTCTGTCATAATATAATAGAGACAGTAGATCTAGCTGGTCTGTCTAATATACATAACAAAGAAAAAAATAAGATTCTAGCTGGTCTGTCATATATAATAGAGACAGTAGATCTAGCTGGTCTGTCATAATATAATAGAGACAGTAGATCTAGCTGGTCTGTGTCATATATATAGAGACAGTAGATCTAGCTGGTCTGTCATATATAAAGAGACATAGATCTAGCTGGTCTGTCATAATATAATAGAGACAGTAGATCTAGCTGGTCTGTCATAATATAATAAGACAGAGACAGTAATCTAGCTGGTCTGTCATAATATAATAGAGACAGTAGATCTAGCTGGTCTGTCATAATATAATAGAGACAGACATCTAGCTGGTCTGTCATATATAATAAGACAGTAGATCTAGCTGGTCTGTCATAATATAATAGAGACAGTAGATCTAGCTGGTCTGTCATAATATAATAGAGACAGTAGATCTAGCTGGTCTGTCATTATATATATAGAGACAGTATTCTAGCTGGTCTGTCATAATAGAAGTAGTAGATCTAGCTGCTGGTCTGAATATATATAAAGACAGTAGATCTAGCTGGTCTGTCATAATATAATAGAGACAGTAGATCTAGCTGGTCTGTCATATTATAATAGACAGTAGATCTAGCTGGTCTGTCATAATATAATAGAGACAGTAGATCTAGCTGGTCTGTCATAATATAATAGAGACAGTAGATCTAGCTGGTCTGTCATAATATAATAGAGACAGTAGATCTAGCTGGTCTGTCATAATATAATAGAGACAGTAGATCTAGCTGGTCTGTCATAATATAATAGAGACAGTAGATCTAGCTGGTCTGTCATAATATATAGAGACAGTAGATCTAGCTGGTCTGTCATAATATAATAGAGACAGTAGATCTAGCTGGTCTGTCATAATATAATAGAGACAGTAGATCTAGCTGGTCTGTCATATTATAATAGAGACAGTAGATCTAGCTGGTCTGTCATAATATAATAGAGACAGTAGATCTAGCTGGTCTGTCATAATAATAGAGACAGTAGATCTAGCTGGTCTGTCATATATAATAGAGACAGTAGATCTAGCTGGTCTGTCATAATATAATAGAGACAGTAGATCTAGCTGGTCTGTCATATTATAATAGAGACAGTAGATCTAGCTGGTCTGTCATAATATAATAGAGACAGTAGATCTAGCTGGTCTGTCATATTATAATAGAGACAGTAGATCTAGCTGGTCTGTCATAATATAATAGAGACAGTAGATCTAGCTGGTCTGTCATATATAATAGAGACAGTAGATCTAGCTGGTCTGTCATAATATAATAGAGACAGTAGATCTAGCTGGTCTGTCATAATATAATAGAGACAGTAGATCTAGCTGGTCTGTCATAATATAATAGAGACAGTAGATCTAGCTGGTCTGTCATAATATAATAGAGACAGTAGATCTAGCTGGTCTGTCATATATAATAGAGACAGTAGATCTAGCTGGTCTGTCATAATATAATAGAGACAGTAGATCTAGCTGGTCTGTCATAATATAATAGAGACAGTAGATCTAGCTGGTCTGTCATAATATAATAGAGACAGTAGATCTAGCTGGTCTGTCATAATATAATAGAGACAGTAGATCTAGCTGGTCTGTCATAATATAATAGAGACAGTAGATCTAGCTGGTCTGTCATAATATAATAGAGACAGTAGATCTAGCTGGTCTGTCATAATATAATAGAGACAGTAGATCTAGCTGGTCTGTCATAATATAATAGAGACAGTAGATCTAGCTGGTCTGTCATAATATAATAGAGACAGTAGATCTAGCTGGTCTGTCATAATATAATAGAGACAGTAGATCTAGCTGGTCTGTCATAATATAATAGAGACAGTAGATCTAGCTGGTCTGTCATAATATAATAGACAGAGACAGTAGATCTAGCTGGTCTGTCATAATATAATAGAGACAGTAGATCTAGCTGGTCTGTCATAATATAATAGAGACAGTAGATCTAGCTGGTCTGTCATAATATAATAGAGACAGTAGATCTAGCTGGTCTGTCATAATATAATAGAGACAGTAGATCTAGCTGGTCTGTCATATTATAATAGAGACAGTAGATCTAGCTGGTCTGTCATAATATAATAGAGACAGTAGATCTAGCTGGTCTGTCATAATATAATAGAGACAGTAGATCTAGCTGGTCTGTCATAATATAATAGAGACAGTAGATCTAGCTGGTCTGTCATAATATAATAGAGACAGTAGATCTAGCTGGTCTGTCATAATATAATAGAGACAGTAGATCTAGCTGGTCTGTCATAATATAATAGAGACAGTAGATCTAGCTGGTCTGTCATAAATAATAGAGACAGTAGATCTAGCTGGTCTGTCATAATATAATAGAGACAGTAGATCTAGCTGGTCTGTCATAATATAATAGAGACAGAGACAGTAGATCTAGCTGGTCTGTCATAATATAATAGAGACAGTAGATCTAGCTGGTCTGTCATAATATAATAGAGACAGGTAGATCTAGCTGGTCTGTCATAATATAATAGAGACAGTAGATCTAGCTGGTCTGTCATAATATAATAGAGACAGTAGATCTAGCTGGTCTGTCATATATAATAGAGACAGTAGATCTAGCTGGTCTGTCATAATATAATAGAGACAGTAGATCTAGCTGGTCTGTCATAATATAATAGAGACAGTAGATCTAGCTGGTCTGTCATAATATAATAGAGACAGTAGATCTAGCTGGTCTGTCATAATATAATAGAGACAGTAGATCTAGCTGGTCTGTCATATTATAATAGAGACAGTAGATCTAGCTGGTCTGTCATAATATAATAGAGACAGTAGATCTAGCTGGTCTGTCATAATATAATAGAGACAGTAGATCTAGCTGGTCTGTCATATTAATAGAGACAGTAGATCTAGCTGGTCTGTCATAATATAATAGAGACAGTAGATCTAGCTGGTCTGTCATAATATAATAGACAGAGACAGTAGATCTAGCTGGTCTGTCATAATATAATAGAGACAGTAGATCTAGCTGGTCTGTCATAATATATAGAGACAGTAGATCTAGCTGGTCTGTCATAATATAATAGAGACAGTAGATCTAGCTGGTCTGTCATAATATAATAGAGACAGTAGATCTAGCTGGTCTGTCATAATATAATAGAGACAGTAGATCTAGCTGGTCTGTCATAATATAATAGAGACAGTAGATCTAGCTGGTCTGTCATAATATAATAGAGACAGTAGATCTAGCTGGTCTGTCATAATATAATAGAGACAGTAGATCTAGCTGGTCTGTCATAATATAATAGAGACAGTAGATCTAGCTGGTCTGTCATATTATAATAGAGACAGTAGATCTAGCTGGTCTGTCATATTATAATAGAGACAGTAGATCTAGCTGGTCTGTCATAATATAATAGAGACAGTAGATCTAGCTGGTCTGTCATAATATAATAGAGACAGTAGATCTAGCTGGTCTGTCATAATATAATAGAGACAGTAGATCTAGCTGGTCTGTCATAATATAATAGAGACAGTAGATCTAGCTGGTCTGTCATAATATAATAGAGACAGTAGATCTAGCTGGTCTGTCATTATATAATAGAGACAGTAGATCTAGCTGGTCTGTCATATTATAATAGAGACAGTAGATCTAGCTGGTCTGTCATAATATAATAGAGACAGTAGATCTAGCTGGTCTGTCATAATATAATAGAGACAGTAGATCTAGCTGGTCTGTCATAATATAATAGAGACAGTAGATCTAGCTGGTCTGTCATAATATAATAGAGACAGTAGATCTAGCTGGTCTGTCATATATAATAGAGACAGTAGATCTAGCTGGTCTGTCATAATATAATAGAGACAGTAGATCTAGCTGGTCTGTCATAATATAATAGAGACAGTAGATCTAGCTGGTCTGTCATAATATAATAGAGACAGTAGATCTAGCTGGTCTGTCATAATATAATAGACAGAGACAGTAGATCTAGCTGGTCTGTCATAATATAATAGCGACAGAGACAGTAGATCTAGCTTGTCTCTCATAATACCAATGGAGACAGTAGATCTAGCTTGTCTGTCTCAATACAATGGAGACAGTAGATCTAGCTGGTCTGTCATAATATAATAGAGACAGTAGATCTAGCTGGTCTGTCATAGTATAATATGGACAGTAGATCTAGCTGGTCTTACATTATATAATAGAGACAGTAGATCTAGCTGGTCTGTCATAATATAATAGAGACAGTAGCTCTAGCTGGTCTGTCATATTATAATAGAGACAGTAGATCTAGCTGGTCTGTAATAATATAATAGAGACCGTAGATCTAGCTGGTCTGTCTTAATATAATAGAGACAGTAGATCTAGCTGGTCTGTCATATTGTAATAGAGACAGTAGATCTAGCTGGTCTGTCATAATATAATCGAGACAGTAGATCTAGCTGGTCTGTCATAATATAATAGAGACAGAGACAGTAGATCTAGCTTGTCTCTCATAATACAATGGAGACAGTAGATATAGCTGGTCTGTCTCAATACAATGGAGACAGTAGATCTAGCTGGTCTGTCATAATATAATAGAGACAGTAGATCTAGCTGGTCTGTCATAATATAATAGAGACAGTAGATCTAGCTGGTCTGTCACAGTATAATATGGACAGTAGATCTAGCTGGTCTTACATTATATAATAGAGACAGTAGATCTAGCTGGTCTGTCATAATATAATAGAGAGAGTAGATCTAGCTGGTCTGAAATTATATAATAGAGACAGTAGATCTAGCTGGTCTGAAATTATATAATAGAGACAGTAGCTCTAGCTGGTCTGTCATATTATAATAGAGACGGTAGATCTAGCTGGTCTGTCATATTATAATAGAGACAGTACATCTAGCTGGTCTGTCATAATATAATAGAGACAGTAGATCTAGCTGGTCTTGCATTATATAATAGAGACAGTAGATCTAGCTGGTCTGTCATAATATAATAGAGACAGTAGATCTAGCTGGTCTGTCATAATATAATAGAGACAGTAGATCTAGCTGGTCTGTCATAATATAATAGAGACAGTAGATCTAGCTGGTCTGAAATTATATAATAGAGACAGTAGATCTAGCTGGTATGTCATAATATAATAGAGACAGTAGATCTACAGTGCCTTGCGAAAGTATTCGGCCCCCTTGAACTTTGCGACCTTTTGCCACATTTCAGG
Source organism: Oncorhynchus kisutch (assembly GCF_002021735.2). Taxonomy (NCBI): domain Eukaryota; kingdom Metazoa; phylum Chordata; class Actinopteri; order Salmoniformes; family Salmonidae; genus Oncorhynchus; species Oncorhynchus kisutch. The sequence continues at coordinate 47,092,534 of NC_034201.2, forward strand.
CTTCAAACATAAAGATATAAAACTGTATTTTTTTGTGAAGAATCAACAACAAGTGGGACACAATCATGAAGTGGAACGACATTTATTGGAATTTCAAACTTTTTTAACAAATCAAAAACTGAAAAATTGGGCGTGCAAAATTATTCAGCCCCTTTACTTTCAGTGCAGCAAACTCTCTCCAGAAGTTCAGTGAGGATCTGTGAATGATCCAATGTTGACCTAAATGACTAATGATGATAAATACAATCCACCTGTGTGTCATCAAGTCTCCGTATAAATGCACCTGCACTGTGATAGTCTCAGAGGTCCGTTAAAAGCGCAGAGAGCATCATGAAGAACAAGGAACACACCAGGCAGGTCCGAGATACTGTTGTGAAGAAGTTTAAAGCCGGATTTGGATACAAAAAGATTTCCCAAGCTTTAAACATCCCAAGGAGCACTGTGCAAGCGATAATATTGAAATGGAAGGAGTATCAGACCACTGCAAATCTACGAAGACCTGGCCGTCCCTCTAAACTTTCAGCTCATACAAGGAGAAGACTGATCAGAGATGCAGCCAAGAGGCCCATGATCACTCTGGATGAACTGCAGAGATCTACAGCTGAGGTGGGAGACTCTGTCCATAGGACAACAATCAGTCGTATATTGCACAAATCTGGCCTTTATGGAAGAGTGGCAAGAAGAAAGCCATTTCTTAAAGATATCCATAAAAAGTGTTGTTTAAAGTTTGCCACAAGCCACCTGGGAGACACACCAAACATGTGGAAGAAGGTGCTCTGGTCAGATGAAACCAAAATTGAAGTTTTTGGCAACAATGCAAAACGTTATGTTTGGCATAAAAGCAACACAGCTCATCACCCTGAACCCACCATCCCCACTGTGAAACATGGTGGTGGCAGCATCATGGTTTGGGCCTGCTTTTCTTCAGCAGGGACAGGGAAGATGGTTCAAATTGATGGGAAGATGGATGGAGCCAAATACAGGACCATTCTGGAAGAAAACCTGATGGAGTCTGCAAAAGACATGAGACTGGGACGGAGATTTGTCTTCCAACGAAATCTACAATGGAATGGTTCAAAAATAAACATATCCAGGTGTTAGAATGGCCAAGTCAAAGTCCAGACCTGAATCCAATCGAGAATCTGTGGAAAGAACTGAAAACTGCTGTTCACAAATGCTCTCCAACCAACCTCACTGAGCTCGAGCTGTTTTGCAAGGAGGAATGGGAAAAAAATTCAGTCTCTCGATGTGCAAAACTGATAGAGACATACCCCAAGCGACTTACAGCTGTAATCGCAGAAAAAGGTGGCGCTACAAAGTATTAACTTAAGGGGGCTGAATAATTTTGCATGCCCAATTTGTCAGTTTTTGATTTGTTAAAAAAGTTTGAAATATCCAATAAATGTCGTTCCACTTCATGATTGTGTCCCACTTGTTGTTGATTCTTCACAAAAAAATACAGTTTTATATCTTTATGTTTGAAGCCTGAAATGTGGCAAAAGGTCGCAAAGTTCAAGGGGGCCGAATACTTTCGCAAGGCACTGTAGCTGGTCTGTCCTATTATAAAAGAGACAGTAGATCTAGCTGGTCTGAAATTATATAATAGAGACAGTAGATCTAGCTGGTCTGTCATAATATAATAGAGACAGTAGATCTAGCTGGTCTGTAATAATATAATAGAGACAGTAGATCTAGCTGGTCTGTCATATTATAATATGGACAGTAGATCTAGCTGGTCTGTCATAATACAATGGAGACAGTAGATCTAGCTGGTCTGTCATAATACAATGGAGACAGTAGATCTAGCTAGTCTGTCATAATATAATAGAGACAGTAGATCTAGCTGGTCTGAAATTATATAATAGAGAGAGTAGATCTAGCTGGTCTGTCATAATATAATAGAGACAGTAGATCTAGCTGGTCTGTCATTATATAATAGAGACAGTAGACCTAGCTGGTCTGACATGACATGATGACTCCTTGCTGTCCCCAGTCCACCTGGCCGTGCTGCTGCTCCAGTTTCAACTGTTCTGCCTTATTATTATTCGACCATGCTGGTCATTTATGAACATTTGAACATCTTGGCCATGTTCTGTTATAATCTCCACCCGGCACAGCCAGAAGAGGACGGGCCACCTGGTTCCTCTCTAGGTTTCTTCCTAGGTTTTGGCCTTTCTAGGGAGTTTTTCCTAGCCACCGTGCTTCTACACCTGCATTGCTTGCTGTTTGGGGTTTTAGGCTGGGTTTCTGTACAGTACTTTGAGATATCAGCTGATGTACGAAGGGCTATATAAATAAATACATTTGAAAAAAGTCTGCCTTAATATCATAGAGACAGTAGATCTAGCTGGTCTGTCATAATATAATAGAGACAGTAGATCTAGCTGGTCTTGCATTATATAATAGAGACAGTAGATCTAGCTGGTCTGTCATATTATAATAGAGACAGTAGATCTAGCTGGTCTTGCATTATATAATAGAGACAGTAGATCTAGCTGGTCTGTCATAATATAATAGAGACAGTAGATCTAGCTGGTCTGTCATCATTTAATAGAGACAGTAGATCTAGCTGGTCTGTCATCATTTAATAGAGACAGTAGATCTAGCTGGTCTGTCATCATTTAATAGAGACAGTAGATCTAGCTGGTCTGTCATCATTTAATAGAGACAGTAGATCTAGCTGGTCTGTCATCATTTAATAGAGACAGTAGATCTAGCTGGTCTGTCATCATTTAATAGAGACAGTAGATCTAGCTGGTCTGTCATAATATAATAGAGACAGTAGATGTAGCTGGTATGTCATATTATAACATAGTCAGTAGATCTAGCTGGTCTCTACTGTCTCTATTATATTATGACAGACCACCTACATCTACTGTCTCAATTATTTTATGACAGACCAGCTACATCTACTGTCCCTATTATATTGTGACAGACCAGCTAGATCTACTGTCTTTTTTATATTATGACAGACCAGTTAGATTTACTGTCTCTATTATATTATGACAGACCAGCTAGATCTACTGTCTCTATTATATTATGACAGACCAGTTAGATTTACTGTCTCTATTATATTATGACAGACCAGCTAGATCTACTGTCTCTATTATATTATGACAGACCAGTTAGATTTACTGTCTCTATTATATTATGACAGACCAGCTAGAACTACTGTCTCTATTATATTATGACAGACCAGCTAGATCTACTGTCTCTATTATATTATGACAGACCAGTTAGATCTACTGTCTCTATTATATTATGACAGACCAGTTAGATCTACTGTCTCTATTATATTATGACAGACCAGCTAGAACTACTGTCTCTATTATATTATGACAGACCAGTTAGATCTACTGTCTCTATTATATTATGACAGACCAGCTAGATCTACTGTCTCTATTATATAATGACAGACCAGCTAGATCTACTGTCTCTATTATAATATGACAGACCAGCTAGATCTACTGTCTCCATTATATAATGACAGACCAGCTAGATCTACTGTCTCTATTATAATATGACAGACCAGCTAGATCTACTGTCTCTATTATATTATGACAGACCAGTTAGATCTACTGTCTCTATTATATTATGACAGACCAGCTAGATCTACTGTCTCTATTATATAATGACAGACCAGCTAGATCTACTGTCTCTATTATAATATGACAGACCAGTTAGATCTACTGTCTCTATTATATTATGACAGACCAGCTAGATCTACTGTCTCTATTATATTATGACAGACCAGCTAGATCTACTCTCTCATTTGTATTATGAAAGACCAGTTAGATCTACTGTCTCTATTATAATATGACAGACCAGTTAGATCTACTGTCTCTATTATATTATGACAGACCAGTTAGATTTACTGTCTCTATTATATTATGACAGACCTGCTAGATCTACTGTCTCTATTATAATATGACAGACCAGTTAGATCTACTGTCTCTATTATATTATGACAGACCAGTTAGATTTACTGTCTCTATTATATTATGACAGACCAGCTAGATCTACTGTCTCTATTATAATATGACAGACCAGTTAGATCTACTGTCTCTATTATATTATGACAGACCAGTTAGATTTACTGTCTCTATTATATTATGACAGACCTGCTAGATCTACTCTCTCATTTGTATTATGAAAGACCAGCTAGATTTACTCTCTATTATATTGTTACAGACCAGCTAGATCTACTGTCTCTTCTATATTATGTCAGACCAGCTACATCTAGAGTCTCAAATATATTATGACAGACCTGTTAGATCTACTGTCTTAATTATATATGACAGACCAACTAGATCTGTTTTCTAGTCTCTCTGCGTCTTACAAAGAAATGGTCTGAGAAATGTGTGACTGTGAAGACAACTCTGCAGGGAAGTGTAAGAGATAAGAGACAGGTCAGGCATTCCACTATAAATCAACTCAGACATTTACTGCTAACCTTTTAGATAACACTAAAACTCTTGTTTATATAGCTATGTAGGTATGGGTTTGGTGTCATGAGTAGAAGTTAATGACATAGGCAGTGACACTAAGATATATGACTGTAGGCAACATGCGTGCTCTATTTCTGTCTGCAATTACATTAATAAAGTTTTGAATGATTTAATTAAATCACATCAAAATCAAATATATTTATATAGCCCTTCGTACATCAGCTGATATCTCAAAGTGCTGTACAGAAACCCAGCCTAAAACCCCAAACAGCAAGCAATGCAGGTGTAGAAGCGCGATTGCAAGGAAAAACTCCCTAGAAAGGCCAAAATGTAGGAAGAAGCCTAGAGAGGAACCAGGCTATAAGGGGTGGCCACTCCTCTTCTGGCTGTGCCGGGTGTAGATTATAACAGAACATGACCAAGATGTTCAAATGTTCATAACTGACCAGCATGGTCAAATTATAATAATCATAGTACCTGTCAGTTGGCATTTCAAAGCCGATCATTGAGAGTACCTCTACCGCTCCTGCTTTCTCTAGAGAGTTGAAAACAGCAGGTTTGGGACAGGTAGCACGTCCGGTGAACAGGTCAGCGTTCCATAGCCGCAGCAGAACAGTTGAAACTGGAGCAGCAGCACGTCCAGGTGGACTGGGGACAGCAAGGAGTAAACATGCCAGGTAGTCCTGAGGCATGGTCCTAGGGCTCAGGTCCTCCGAGAGAGAAGAAAGAAAGAAAGAAAGAAAGAAAGAAAGAAAGAAAGAAAGAAAGAAAGAAAGAAAGAAAGAAAGAAAGAAAGAAAGAAAGAAAGAAAGAAAGAAAGAAAGAAAGAGAATTAGAGAGAGCATACTTAAATTCACATAGGACACCAGATAAGACAGAAGAAATACTCCAGATATAACAAACTGACCCCAGCCCCCCGACACAAACTACTGCAGCATAAATACTGGAGGCTGAGACAGGAGGGGTCCAGGAGATACTGTGGCCCCATCCGATGATACCCCCGGACAGGGCCAAACAGGCAGGAAATAGCCCCACCCACTTTGCCAAAGCACATCCCCCACACCACAAGAGGGATATCTTCAACCACCAACATACCATCCTGAGACAAGGCCGGGTATAGCCCACAAAGATCCCCGCCACTGCACAACCCAAGGGGGGGAGCCAACTCAGACAGGAGGACCACGTCAGTGACTCAACCCACTCAAGTGACACACGTCTCCTAGGGACGGCATGGAAGAGCACGAGTAAGCCAGTGACTCAGTCCCTGTAATAGAGTTAACAGGAAGCCAGTGTAGGGAGGCTAGCACTGGAGTAATATGATCACATCTTTTGGTTCTAGTCAGGATTCTAGCAGCCGTATTTAGCACTAACTGAAGTTTATTTTGTGCTTTATCCGGGTAGCCGGAAAGTAGAGCATTGCAGTAGTCTAACCTAGAAGGAAGAAAAGCATGGATTAATTTTTCTGCATCATTTTTGGACAGAAGGCTTCTGATTTTTGCAATGTTACGTAGATGGAAAAAAGCTGTCCTTGAAACAGTCTTGATATGTTCGTCAAAAGAGAGATCATGTCCAGAACGCCGAGGTCCTTCACAGTGTTATTTGAGACGACTGTACAACCATGAAGATTAATTGTCAGATTCAACAGAAGATCTCTTTGTTTCTTGTGACCATAACAAGCATCTCTGTTTGATCCAAGTTTAAAAGTAGAAAGTGTTCAGCCATCCACTTCCTTATGTCTGAAACACAGGCTTCTAGCGAGGGCAATTTTGGGGCTTCACCATGTTTCAATGAAATGTACAGCTGTGTGTCATCCGTATAGCAGTGAAAGTTAACATTATGTTTTCGAATGACATCCCCAAGAGGTAAAATATATAATGAAAACAATAGTGGTTCTAAAACGGAACCTTGAGGAACACCGAAATGTACAGTTGATTTGTCAGAGGACAACCATTCACTAAGACAAATTGATATCTTTCCGACAGATAAGATCTAAACCAGGCCAGAACTTGTCCGTGTAGACCAATTTGGGTTTCCAATCTCTCCAAAAGAATGTGGTGATCGATGGTATCAAAGCAGCAATAAGGTCTAGGAGCACGAGGACGGATGCAGAGCCTCGGTCTGACGCCATTAATAAAAGGTAATTTACCACCATCACAAGTGCAGTCTCAGTGCTATGATGGGGTCTAAAACGTTCGTATACATTGTTTGTCTTCAGGAAGGCAGTGAGTTGCTGCGAAACAGCTTTTTCAAAAAAGATTGAAAGGAATGGAAGATTCGATATAGGCCGATAGTTTTTTAAATATTTTCTGGGTCAAGGTTTCTTTTTTTCAAGAGAGGCTTTATTACTGCCACTTTTAGTGAGTTTGGTACACATCCGGTGGATAGAGAGCCGTTAATTATGTTCAACATAGGAGGGCCAAGCACAGGAAGCAGCTCTTTCAGTAGTTTAGTTGGAATAGGGTCCAGTATACAGCTTGAAGGTTTAGAGGCCATGATTATTTTCATCATTGTGTCAAGAGATATAGTACTAAAACACTTGAGCGTCTCTCTTGATCCTAGGTCCTGGCAGAGTTGTGCAGACTCACGACAACTGAGCTTTGGAGGAATATGCAGATTTAAAGAGGAGTTGTAAGGGTTTTTCTCCTCTTCATCTGAGGAGGACTAGCGAGAAGGATCGGAGAGTGTCCATATCGTTTATTATAAAACATAAACTGAACACTAAGGAATACAAAACAATAAATGTGAACATGAACGAAAACAGTACCGTGTGGTGACAAACACAGACACGGAAACAAACACCCACGACTCAAAAGTGAAACCCAGGCTACCTAAGTATGATTCTCAATCAGGGACAACAATTGACAACTGCCTCTGATTGAGAACCATACTAGGATGAAACAGAAACCAAACATAGAAAAACAAACATAGACTGCCCACCCCAACTCACACCCTGACCATACTAAATGAAGACAAAACAAAGGAAATAAAGGTCAGAACGTGACAGGAGTCCATAATTTGCTTTCTAATGATCATGAACTTTTCCTCAAACAAGTTTATGAATTTACTACTGCTGAAGTGAAAGCCATCCTCTCTTGGGGAATGCTGCTTTTTAGTTAGCTTTGCGACAGTATCAAAAATAAATTTTGGATTGTTTTTAATTTCCTCAATTAAGTTGGAAAAATAGGATGATCGAGCAGCAGAACAGCTCTGCACGGTACTGTCTTTCCAAGCTAATCGGAAGACTTCCAGTTTGGTGTGGCGTCATTTCCGTTTCAATTTTCTGGAAACTTGCTTCAGAGCTCGAGAATTTTCTGTATACCAGGGAGCTAGTTTCTTGTGGCAAATGTTTTTTGTTTTTAGGGGTGCGACTGCATCTAGGGTATTGCGCAAGGTTAAATTGAGTTCCTCAGTTAGGTGGTTAACTGATTTTTGTCCTCTGACATCCTTGGGTAGGCAGAGGGAGTCTGGAAGGGCATCAAGGAATCTTTGGGTTGTCTGAGAATTTAAGGCACTACATTTGATGCTCCTTGGTTGGGGTCTGAGCAGATTATTTGTTGCGATTGCAAACGTAATAAAATGGTGGTCCGATAGTCCAGGATTATGAGGAAAAACATAAAAATCCACAACATTTATTCCATGGGACAAAACTAGGTCCATATATGACTGTGGCAGTGAGTAGGTCCGGAGACATGTTGGACAAAACCCACTGAGTCGATGATGGCTCCGAAAGCCTTTTGGAGTGGGTCTGTGGACTTTTCCATGTGAATATTAAAGTCACCAAAAATGTGAATATTATCTGCTATGACTACAAGGTCTGAGTAGAAGGTAATGACATAGGCAGTGACATCACTAATATATGAATTCAGGGAACTCAGTGAGAAATGCTGTATATGACCCAGGAGGCCTGTAAACAGTAGCTATAAAAGGTAATTGAGTAGGCTGAAATAGATTTCATGACTAGAAGCTCAAAAGACGAATACGTTTTGTTTTTTTTTGTAAATTGAAATGTGCTATCGTAAATGTTAGCAACACATCCAGCTTTGCGGGATGCACAGGGGATATGGTCACTAGTGTAGCCAGGAGGTGAGGCCTCATTTAACACAGTAAATTCATCAGGCTTAAACCATGTTTCAGTCAGGCCAATCTCATCAAGATTATGATCAGTGATTAGTTCATTGACTATAACTGCCTTTGAAGTGAGCCCTGTTTTGAGATGTGAGGTATCACAATCTCTGTCAATAATGGCAGGAATGTAGGAGGTCTTTATTCTAGTGAGATTGCTAAGGCGAACACCGCCATGTTTAGTTTTGCCCAACCTAGGTAGTGGCACAGACATGGTCTCAATGGGGTTAGCTGAGCTGACTACACTGACTGTGCTAGTGGCAGACTCCACTAAGCTGGCAGGCTGGCTTTGTGGAGCTAGGGGAGTTAGAGCCCTGTCTATGCTCGTAGATAAGATGAGAGCACCCCTCCAGCTAGGAAGGAGACTGTCACTCCAGGCTTGGTCCTGTTTGTGGGTGAGTCCCAGAAAGAGGGACCATTATCTACAAATGCTATCTTTTGTGAGGGACAGAAAACAGTTTTCAACCAGCGATTGAGTTGTGAGACTCTACTGTAGAGCTCATCACTCCCCCTAACTGGGAGGGGCCAGAGACGATTACTCCTGCCCTCTGGTAAATAGTGTATGATCGCTGGATGATTCGTTTTAAGTCTAAATACTGCGGGTAATGGAGTCGCCAATGACTATGGTTTTCAATTTGTCAGAGCTAATGGTGGCAAGCTTCGGCGTCTCAGACCCCGTAACGGGAGGAGTAGAGACCAGAGAAGGCTCGGCCTCTGACTCCGACTCGCTGCTCAATGGTGAGAACCGGTTGAAAGTTTCTGTCGGCTTTCCTACAGCATTTCCCTCCAAAATCAATGAGAAGCCAATTAAAGATATTGTCAGAATGCTAATTTCACCAATGAGCCAATAAATGACAAGGAACAAGGAACGAACCCAAACAAGGACCAGGCCAGTAGCATACTGACTGGCAGAGAATTAAGATGTATGTAATAATATACAAGATCCTGATAGCAGATGTAAGTGACTCTTCTGAGAAACCAGAGCAATGAAAACAAAAAATATTTCTACTGTAAACAGATATCATGTCATGTTAATCCAACAGGTGACAACAGTGAAAGGTTTCTTATAAATCATGATGGCTTGGCACTTCCTTGTTGTGTTGTAGAAAGAGACACTTCACGGACAAGTTTTGGCCTGGTTTAGATCTTATCTGTCGGAAAGATATCAGTTTGTCTCTGTGAATGGTTTGTCCTCTGACAAATCAACTGTAAATTTCGGTGTTCCTCAAGGTTCCGTTTTAGGACAACTATTGTTGTCACTATATATTTTACCTCTTGGGGATGTCATTCGAAAACATAATGTTAACTTTCACTGCTATGCGGATGACACACAGCTGTACATTTCAATGAAACATGGTGAAGCCCCAAAATTGCCCTCGCTAGAAGCCTGTGTTTCAGACATAAGGAAGTGGATGGCTGCAAACTTTCTACTTTTAAACTCGGACAAAACAGAGATGCTTGTTCTAGGTCCCAAGAAAAAAGAGATCTTCTGTTGAATCTGACAATTACTCTTAATGGTTGTACAGTCGTCTCAAATAAAACTGTGAAGGACCTTGGCGTTACTCTGGACCCTGATCTCTCTTTTGTCGAACATATCAAGACTGTTTCAAGGATAGCTTTTTTCCATCTACGTAACATTGCAAAAATCTGAAACTTTATGTCCAAAAATGATGCAGAAATAATTAATCCATGCTTTTGTTACTTCTAGGTTAGACTACTGCAATGCTCTACTTTCCGGCTACCCTGATAAAGCACTAAATAAACTTGAGTTAGTGCTAAACACGGCTGCTAGAATCCTGACTATAACCCAAAAATTTGATCATATTACTCCAGTGCTAGCCTCCCTACACTGGCTTCCTGTCAAGGCAAGGGCTGATTTCAATATTTTACTGCTAACCTACAAAGCATTACATGGGCTTGCCTCTACCTATCTCTCTGATTTGGTCCTGCCGTACATACCTACAAGTACGCTACGGTCACAAGACGCAGGCCTCCAAATTGTCCCTAGAATTTCTAAGCAAACAGCTGGAGGCAGGGCTTTCTCCTATAGAGCTCCATTTTTATAGAATGGTCTGCCTACCCATGTGAGAGACGCAAACTCGGTCTGACCCTTTAAGTCTTTGCTGAAGACTCATCTCTTCAGTGGGTCATATGATTGAGTGTAGTCTGGCCTAGGAGTGTGAAGGTGAACGGAAAGGCTCTGGAGCAACAAACCGCCCTTGCTGTCTCTGCCTGGCCGGTTCCCCTCTTTCCACTGGGATTCTCTGCCTCTAACCCTATTACAGGGGCTGAGTCACTGGCTTACTGGTGCTATTTCATGCCGTGCCTAGGAGGGGTGCGTCACTTGAGTGGGTTGAGTCACTTGAGTGGGTTGAGTCACTGACGTGATCTTCCTGTCTTGGTTGGCGCCCCCCTTGGGTTGTGCCGTGGTGGAGATCTTCGTGCGCTATACTCGGCCTTGTCTCAGGATGGTAAGTTGGTGGTTGAAGATATCCCTCTAGTGGTGTGGGGGCTGTGCTTTGGCAAAGTGGGTGGGGTTATATCCTTCCTGTTTGGCCCTGTCTGGGGGTATCATCGGATGGGGCCACAGTGTCTCCTGACCCCTCCTGTCTCAGCCTCCAGTATTTATGCTGCAGTACTTTATGTCGGGGGGCTAGGGTCAGTTTGTTATATCTGGAGTACTTCTCCTGTCTTATCTGGTGTCCTGTGTGAATTTAAGTATGCTCTCTCTAATGCTCTTATTCTCTCTTTCTTTCTCTCTCTCTGAGGACCTGAGCCGTAGGACCATGCCTCAGGACTACCTGGCATGATGACTCCCTGCAGTCCCCAGTCTACCTGGCCGTGCTGCTGCTCCAGTTTCAACTGTTCTGCCCGTGGCTATGGAATCCTGACCTGTTCACTGGACGTGCTACCTGTCCCAGACCTATTATTTGACCATGCTGGTCATTTATGAACATTTGAACATCTTGGCCATGTTCTGTTATAATCTCCACCCGGCACAGCCAGAAGAGGACTGGCCACCCCTCATAGCCTGGTTCCTCTCTAGGTTTCTTCCTAGGTTTTGGCCTTTCTAGGGAGTTTTTCCTAGCCAATGTGCTTCAACACCTGCATTGCTTGCTGTTTGGGGTTTTAGGCTGGGTTTCTGTACAGCACTTTGAGATATCAGCTGATGTACGAAGGGCTATATAAACACATTTGATTTGATTTGATCATCTGTGTGAATCAGATCTCTTCATAGGAGACACACCTGTGACATGACAAGGTAGGTGTTTGAATGTTAAATGACGAGACAGAGGCATTGATGCGAGTAACCAGTCTTGTTGAGTACATCACATCCCATCCGGGTATCTCAAAACACAAGAGTTGCAGTAATGAACATTTACCAACAGATGGCATCACTGTGCCATCTTACACCCATAACATCTTCCATTTAATAAAATAGGACAGGAGGTGTCAAACCTAGTAACAATTTCCAACATGAACAGTTTAGTATTATTTTTTATTTTTTTATTTCTCAGGTAACAACAACACATTTTGATATTCTCTTCACTTTTATCTCTGTCTGTCAACAATCCCTGATGGGAAACCTACAGATTAAGTATTTTTGGTGGCTGGGACAGACGCCCGCAGCGTGAAAAGACAGGGGGCTTGTCTGCGAGGACTGCGGGTTCCTGCACAGGCGTGTCATCTGACTGTCTAAGGGGAGAATTGATGGGCGAGGGAGCGGCCGACCTATGATCCCCTGGCTCTTCGCCCAGTGCCTCAGGCCCCATGTGACTTGCTGGGGTTCTGTCTTTTGTCATGCGACCCCTTTGGCCATCAGGGTTCTGAGTAGGTGCTGGCTCAGCAATCCGAAGGTCAACCCTGCTACGATGGTACAGTGATCCATTCACTTCGACCAAGTAGGAGCGTGGTGCCACTTTCTGTACACAGGATCCGAGTCTCCAGAGGCCTGTCCGGTCCCCTGGTAGTGGCTTCATTCGCACCGTTTCACTCACCCTGAACTCAGGTAAGTCTTTTGCTGATTTGTCGTAGATGAACTTGGAGACCTGTCTTCTGTGACGTAGCTTCACCAGCACGTCTGTCACCACACATGGCTGCAGGAGAGTGCTGGCTACTGGCAGAGCAGCTTTTAAGCACCGTGCCATGAGGCGCTGTGCCGGGCTGCTATCCATGCCTTCTGTCGGGGTATTGCGCCACTGCAGGGTTGCTTTCCAGGTCTCTTTGCCCTCTCGCAGAGCCTTTTTGCAGAGGTTCTTTGCAATTTTTACTGCAGACTCTGCCTTCCCATTAGCTTTTGGGTGTCGTGGTGATGAAGTGACGTGCTCGAATTACCATCCTGCAGCAAATTTTCGCAACTCAACTCCGGAGAATTGGGGTCCATTGTCTGAAATTAACCTATCTGGCTGGCCATAGCGGGCAAACTGAGCCTTGCAGCGTTTGATCGTTGTCTCTGCTGAGAGGTCTGGGAGGAGGTCAATCTCCCAAAAGTCTGAGTAATGATTGACTACCAGCAGAAAGTCTTTGCCACTGTGCTGGAAGAGATCTAGACTTACTATATGCCAGGGGCGCATCGGTAGCTCGTGGGACATCACCGTCTCTCTCTGTTGATTCTTGACGATAACCATATTACTTATCCAGTCTGTAGGCTCGGTGACGGATATGATGTGGCCATCTCCTTCGTATTTGTCAAGCTGAGCCTCCGTAGCTGCTTTCATGGCCACTGGTACATTGCGGGGTGCACACTGGACAGGCTGGATTGCTGCGTCCAACTCAAAGTGGACTTCCCCGGGAACTGACTCAACCGGTGTGTTGAAGACATCATGGTACTTAGGAGTGTCTCCTTGCTCAGGGGCCCAGCCAGGACTTTGTCTATAATGTTAAGATCAGCTGGGATGGTGAAGTTAATAAGCCCAAGGCGCTCGCATGTAGAACCTGACAGTAATGGCTGTTGACTAGCCTCAACTATTTCAAACTCAAGGGTGTAAAACACACTCTGTCACAAACAGGCCTAAAGAGGTCATGAATTGGCCTGAATACAGTGTCAGGTTAGTGCTACTCTGTGTGAGTTTGTCTCTGGGCGCGTGCCCCCTTTTGTCTTTAAGGATCATAACGTTGCATGTGGCCCCTGAATCTAGCTGGCATTGCTGTGGTTTATTATTAAGTAGCAGAGTGACAAACCACTTTTGTCCTTTTGCCCTCACTGCCCCTATGCACTCGCTAGCATATACATCCTCTGTGCTGTCGTTCCCTTCATCTGTGTTTGTTTCCATGGAGTGCACTTTACCCTCCTTTCTCTTGCTTTCCATGCAGACCCTTGCGAAGTGATTAGCTGTACCACAGGATTTGCATATTTTTCCATAGGCTGGGCAGTGTTCTTTTCCTCGTCCATGAGAAATGCCGCAATATCGGCGTGTAATGGGGTCGTCTACTGCAGAGTTGGCTGTAGTATTAGCATTAGTTGTGGCAAAGGGGAATTTCTTTACTGGCTGCCTGAATGTAGCATTGACATTGTCCATATGTTGCCTTTCTAGCTCCATGGACCTTATCCGTATATCAGTAAGCTCTGCTGCACGGAATGTCTCCACTGCCAAGACCAGCGTCAGGTCACGTTCTCTCAGCAAATGTCTGCGGGTGCCCTCATCAGTTATGCCAAGCACAATCTTATCTCTGATCAGTTCATCTCTTAAAACACCATAGTCACATGTAGCTGCCTTTTCCCTTATTAACCTAGTGACAAAGCTTTCAATGGACTCCCCGATCTCCTGTTTGCAACGACCGAAAACATAACGCTCGTAGATGACATTCTTTGCTGGCGTAAAGTAATGTTCAAGAGCATCAAGAATAGCTATAGCGTTACCTTGCTGAGCTGCTGTTAGGTTCAGGTTGTGTTTGTATACGTGTCGGCATTCAGTTCCCATTATAGTCCTCAAAGTGGCAGCCACTGCCTCATCTTCCTTTTCCAGAAGTCCCGTTGCTAGCGCATAGTCCTCCCATTCACCTCTAAACGTATCCCAGTTCGTGCTCCAATCCCCGCTGAGCATCATAACTGCGTCGCTGCCATGTCTAACCGGTGCTAACAACACTGAAGCTAACTAGCAAGCTCACTCTAGCTAAGGCCAATTCCGGGCAAAATTTTACACAAATAAGCATTTGTTTGGTAAACCAGAACAGGTGACTCTAATTTGCGGAAAGCATGGTTAGTTATCCGACTCTGACACCATGTTTGAATGTTAAATGACGAGACAGATGCATTGATGCGAGTAACCAGTTTTGTTCAGTACATCACAACCCATCCGGGTATCTCAAGCACCCCGGTAAAACACAAGAGTTGCAGTAATGAACATTTACCAACAGATGACATCACTGTGCCATCTTACACCCATAACAGTAGGCACTGGTCAGTTTGTTGATTTTTGTAGTCAAATGGGCTATTGGTGTATAAGGGTGTGGGCAGTGGTTATGAAAAGGATAGGAGCACTGTGCGGGTCTGGGTGTGGCAGCTCAGGTGTCCTTGGAAACAGATATTGACTGATTGGAACACATTTGGAATGAACAAATTAAATTGCAGAAAGTAAAGTTTAAATGGATATTATATTTTGCTAATATTTACAGGTTAAATGGACATTCTAATTATATGTGTTATTTCAAATTCTATTGAGGGAAATTGAATTTATTGTATTTGATTTATTCAAATGATTAGAAGTTGTCAGACAGTTGTAAAAGTTCTATCTTGGTCCAGTTGATGTTACAAATGTTATTTTCTTCTAAATCACAACATTAAACCACTAAAGATGTGATGGTGAAGGGTTACCTAAGAAACACAAGGCACAAAACATATATTTTTATTGCACTTTTGTGATCTAAAACCAGAAATATGTTTTGCGCTTTTTGGATGTATAAAATTATAAAATTATAATAATACAGTTGAAGTCAGAAGTTTACAACATCTCCACCCCGTTGATCCTCAACACTGGGGCCCCACAAGGGTGCGTTCTCAGCCCTCTCCTGTACTCCCTGTTCACCCATAACTGCGTGGCCATGCACGTCGCCAACTCAATAATCAAGTTTACCGACAACACTACAGTGTTAGGCTTGATTACCAACAATGACGAGACGGCCTACAGGGATGAGGTGAGGGCCCTCGGAGTGTGGTGTCAGGAAAATAACCTCACACTCAACGTCAACAAAACAAAGGAGATGACCGTGGACTTCAGGAAACAGCAGAGGGAACACCCCCCTATCCACATCGACGGGACAGTCGTGGAGAAGGTGGAAAGTTGTAAGTTCCTCAGCGTACACATCACGGACAAACTGAAATGGTCCACCCACACAGACAGCGTTGTGAAGAAGGCGCACCAGCGGCTTTTCAACCTCAGGAGGCTGAAGAAATTTGGCTTGTCACCAAAAACACTCACAAACTTTTACAGATGCACAATCGAGAGCATCCTGTCGGGCTGTATTGCCGCCTGGTACGGCAACTGCTCCGCCCACACCGTAAGGCTCTCCAGAGGGTAGTGAGGTCTGCGCAACGCATCACCGGGGGAAAACTACCTGCCCTCCAGGACACCTACACCACCCGATGTCACAGGAAGGCCAAAAAAATTATCAAGGACAACAACCACCCGAGCCACTGCCTGTTCACCCCGCTATCATCCAAAAGGCGAGGTCAGTACAGGTGCATCAAAGCTGGGACCGAGAGACTGAAAAACAGCTTCTATCTCAAGGCCATCAGACTGTTAAACAGCCATCACTAACATTGAGTGGCTGCTGCCAACACACTGACTCAACTCCAGCCACTTTAATAATGGGAATTGGATGTAATAAATGTATCACCAGTCACTTTAAACAATGCCACTTTATATAATGTTTACATACCCTACATTATGTATGGTATGCCACTTTGTTTACATACCTTACATTACTCATCTCATATGTATATACTGTACGCTATACCATCTACTGCATCCTGCCTATGCCGTTTGGTCATCGCTCATCCATATATATTTTTATATACATATTCTTATTCATTCCTTTACACTTGTGTGTATAAGGTAGTTGTATTGAAATTGTTAGATTTCTTGTTAGCTATTACTGCATGGTTGGAACTAGAAGCACAAGCATTTCACTACATTCGCATTAACATCTGCTAACCATGTGTATGTGACAAATAAAATTTGATTTGATTCATTAAATATCGTTTTTCAACCACACAAATGTCTTGTTAACAAACTATAGTTTTTTGCAAGTCGGTTAGGACATCTACTTTGTGCATGACACAAGTCATTTTTCAAACAATTGTTCACAGACAGATTATTTCACTGTATCACAATTCCAGTGGGTCAGAAGTTTACATACACCAAGTTGACTGGACCTTTAAACAGCTTGGAAAATTCCAGAAAATGATGTAATGGCTTTAGAAGCTTCTGATAATTTATTTTTATTTCACCTTCATTTAACCAGGTAGGACAGTTGAGAACAAGTTCTCATTTACAACTGTGACCTGGTCAAGATCAAGCAAAGCAGTGCGACACAAACAACAACACACACATAAACAAACATACTGTGGTTAGTTCGATACATGTTTAATGAAAACGAAAACGAACAATACAAAAACAAACGGAAAATGTGAAAACCTATACAGCCTGTCTGGTGAATACAAACACACTGAGACAGGAACAATCACCCACAAACACACAGTGAAACCCAGGCTACCTAAATATGGTTCCCAATCAGAGACAACGAGAATCACCTGACTCTGATTGAGAACCTCAGGCAGCCATAGACTATGCTAGACACCCCTACTCAGCCACAATCCCAATACCTACTAAAACCCCAATACAAAAACACAACACAAAATAAACCCATGTCACACCCTGGCCTGACCAAATAAATATATAAACACAAAATACTAAGACCAGGGGCCTGTTGCACAAAACTAGGATAAGGGATTAAGCCAGGATATCTTGGTGATCCTGGCTCAATTGATCCGTAATCCGGTTGCACTAAAGATGGATAGGGGGCAGGAGGATATGTTATGGTATAAATTACCATGGAGATTTATTCTGTGGAGCTAGCCTGCTCCAGACCAGGCTAAATTCCAGGATCTATTTAATCTCATCCCTAATGTCAGTCAGCAGTCACCACAAATGGAAACCAATAGTTATTTCACTGCTCACTATACATTGTTATCACATATAACTAGACCCACTGTTATTAAACGTTTGTGATCATTAATTTCAATGATTTTGGATAAAAAAAATGATTTTTAGATGATGTTGCTATCATTAGATAATTTACAGTTTCCCATAGACTATAAGGCTATATATAAAATGATAGAATATTAGGGCCACAGAGGGGAAAAAAAACACAAGTCATAATATTGTAACCAGTTGTTTTAAAGGAGGACAGTTGTTAAAATGACAGATGTGGGGCATTTCGTGAAATTGTACTTCAGTATGGTTTCATAAACAAAGACATGCTGATGTGCCAGAATATTAAGTATCACATTGTCATAAGTATCAAAACTGTAAAAACAATGTAGCTTTTCTGCATTTATGACTTTATCCTTTTTCTTCAGTGTGGCCCTAGTACTCTGTCATATAAACAAATACACATTCCATATGAATATAAAAACACAATGTGTAACATTATGTTCCTTTATTGAATAAGGGCAAAACAAAGCAGGTAAACCATCAGCTCCTTTCGAAACTGAAGTCACAGTGACTCTACAAGATGGAAAGCACAGAATC
This sequence comes from Oncorhynchus kisutch, assembly GCF_002021735.2. Classification (NCBI taxonomy): domain Eukaryota; kingdom Metazoa; phylum Chordata; class Actinopteri; order Salmoniformes; family Salmonidae; genus Oncorhynchus; species Oncorhynchus kisutch. The sequence goes on from NC_034201.2 coordinate 47,110,856, forward strand.
CAAGCATATTATACAAAATGATACATACACATTCAAAGGTCTGTATATAACACACCCTGCATGTCTGCACACTAAAATAAATGCAGGACAAATCCATACACATCAACTGAACAGACAAATGAATGGATGCAGTAGCCTCCCTGCAGCCTTGTATTACACACAGTATACCGCACAAACATCATAAGAGGCCAAATTCGTCAAAAAACGAACCCAAAAAAAACCAAATTCCTCTGCCACCGCAGGACATATTTAACCAAAATTGAAAGCACACATACTAACTAAAATAATTCAACACATATTGGTCCCTCAGCAGCCGACCACTGTCGTCATCAGGGAAGATTGCCGGATTGTCCCAGTCCATGGCTGGTGGCACTCTGGGGGCCCTCTCCTTCCTCAGGCAGGCCACATTGTGGAGGACAGCACAAGCCACAGTAATATCACATGCCCTAACAGGGCTGACCCTCAATTTGTGAAGGCAGTGAAAGCGTGCCTTCAGGAGGCCAAAGGTCATTTCAACTCTGGCCCTGGTCCTGGCATGGGCATGGTTGTAGGCCTGCTGTGCTTCCTGGGGGTCTGTGAAAGGTGTCAGGAGAAAAGGCTGGCAGCCATACCCCCTGTCTCCCAGCAACACACCAGAGAATTCACCTGTCAACACAAAATCTCATCATTACTACCTCATAAACACAGTGATATTCTTGACACAGCCATGATGGTTATAAATAGGGGTTGTGTGGCTTACCTTGTGATAGGCACTGATAGATTTCAGAGGCCCGAAAGATTCTGGAGTCATGGACTGAGCCAGGCCATTTTGCCACAACATTGCTGATCACACAGTCAGCATTGCAGACCATCTGAAAATCATAAGATGAGGAATATTACACCAATCAATGCACATCACTGGCAATGCAGAGTGTTCGTCAATGGACAATATCAAAAAGTTATGTTCACCTGAACATTAATGCTGTGAAAGGATTTCCTATTCACAAAATCGGCCTCATGGGCACCTGAGGGGGCTTTTATCCTTATGTGTGTGCAGTCCACTGCACCAATGACATTGGGGAAACCTGTCACACAAAGTAATGAGTATCCTACTATGTGTTAACAGTTGTCCTGTAATTTGTAGATCCTCTTACCTGCAATCCTATAGAACTCCTCTTTGATGTCACAGAGTCTTCTGTGGCCAGGGAAGGAGATGAAGACATCTGCTAATGCTTTGATAGCCAGACACACACTCCTTATTGTGCGGCAAATTGTGGCCTTGTTCAGCTGTTCTGCATCCCCCACTGAGTACAGGAAGGCTCCACTAGCAAAAAAGCGCAAGGCCACACAAACCATTTGCTCCACACTCAGTGCATGGCTCCGTGCAGTGCGGTGCTTAATCCTGGGACCCAGTATTCTGCATAGATACCTGATGCCATCTGCAGAAAACCTGTATCTTTCATATAGATGGTCATCAGGGAAGGCCAGTGGGTCCAACCGGTCCCTGAAGACCCTTTCTCGCCTGAAGGCTCTCCTCAGCACAAGTGCTTCTTCATCCACCACATCTCGCACGAATGGGCATGCCATTGTCAGAGAAGAAAGGAACACACAATTTTGGGCCTTCATATAGGCTAGTGGCCACACCTGGTGCTGGGGAGGTGGGCAAAAGAGGGCGATGCCTTATAACGATGACTTGGTTGTACTGATTGCTGGGAAAATAAAAAAAAACCTTAGAAAGATGCCACCGTCCTGTGTGCTCACAATAAGAGCTCATATGTCATGGCTCACTTGACTTTACGAGAATATACCTAATTTTTATTTTGAGCTGGGTCATCTTCTTGGAGCTGGGGGAGGAAAGAAAAATAATGATTAATACATTTGTGTTACAGTTAGCATACAGTGTACATTGAAGGCATATCTCACCTCCCTCTCAAGTTTTTTTATTTCAAGGTCCAGTTTCCTAATTGTCCTCTTTTTTATTTCGAACTCCAGTGCAAGATTTTCCATCTTTTTCTTCTTGTACTGAATGTCTATGTCTGCCAGTTCTATTTGGCGCCGGAGGTGGTTGCCATACAACTTTCTGATAGCTTGTGAGCTCTGTGAACACAATACAATTAGCGCAGCTGGAATTTGGCAGGATGTGGTGTCCTTTTATTAATACGCACTATGTTGCCAGGCTGGTTTTCCCACTGTATAGCATCTGGGTCCTGTAAAAGAAATTAGATTTTTTGATTTTGATGAGGACTCCTCACCATTGTAGAGTAAATAGTACTTTCACAGTCTTAACATGATACCTCATGCCTTCTGGAATCCAGAGAGATGGTCTCCTCCTCATCATAGTCTCCATCATGTGCTGTTGCTGCTGCACTGGGGCCTTCACCCTATCACATTTAATCGGATTCATATTGAAGCTAGTAGACAAGACATGCCAGGCCTACAGTATGCCTTTGATGGAGTACTCACTGGATCAGCATCGTCTGGTGCTTGTGCTGGTGGCTCTAACAGGAACACAGTGCTGCCAGACACTGCAAGGCAATAGGTAAACCAAAGTCAGACAGTCCAAATTGATTCAATATGAATGTGGTTGTATCCCATGTAGAGATGGAAGGAATGAAGCGGGTGGCATCTTGGGAGGAACCTATGCTCGTCTCTTTCCCCCCAGGGATCCCCTCTAAGACGGGCATGCCTTTATTTAGCTCCAAGGCCATGTCCTCTGCTGGGGTAAGGTCAGCCTTTGGTGACCCACCACCCGTGCCTTGTCTGTGGGTATTCTTTTTCACTGCTAAAACAGTACAGACAATGTGTGAGCAGGCACCTTCTGGGTACAATATATGCTTGTGCTTTGTTAAATATTAGTCAGGGACCATACCATTCTGCAGAATGTTCTTGTATTTGATTTTGACCTGCTGCCATGTCCGTTTTGGCCCGTTCATGTTTAATCTACACACACACACACACACACACACACACACACACACACACACACATTTAATGGAGTCACACTGCAAAAAATTACTTGGTATTTTTGTCTTGTTTTCAGTAAAAATATCAAAAAATGTATCATAGCTTTATACAGTGTGATGGAGTTACTTTACACAATTTCACTCATATCTGCAGTGCATTTCAATAAAAAATGTAACCGTTTCATAATTACAGTACAACTGCATTTTTGGAGATGTGAATTAAATATTTGAATTGTAATTGTGATGTTTCAGCGGAGCGGTGAGTGTGTAATTGTGCACTACTTACGCATTCAGGCGGTCTGCAATACTTTGCCACGCTTTTTCTCTTTGCTTTATCACTGTGGCGGTGTTGCCTTTCTTCTTAATTATATATTTTACCTCCTCGTATGCCTCCATGAGGATTTGTGCTTCCTACGGGGAAAAGTACGCGGCTCTAGTTGCCATGGTAAATCAGTTAATCTGTGATCTGTGGCGGGGTCTATTTGAGTGAGCCGTGAGCGCGCACCTATCCAGGATTGGTTTCACCTGGCTTAATGAATCCGTGTCTGCTCATCCTGGCTTGGTCTTTGTGCAACCAATTAAGCCTGGACGCACATGTTTTGGCTTCATTGAGCTCAGCTGAGTCATTTATCCCGGATGTCTTAATTCTACTTTTGTGCAACAGGCCCCAGGGCGTGACACATACAGTCAATAACACATAATTAAAGAAAAATAGAAAAATCTATGTACAGTGTGTGCAAATGTAGATGCGTAGGGAGGTAGGCAATAACTAGGCCCTAGAGGCGAAAATAAATACAATTTAGCATTAATACTGGAGTGAAAGATGTGCAGATGATAATGCGCAAGTAGAGATACTGGGGTGCAAAAGAGCAAGAGGGTAAGAAGAATGTGGGGCATCAATTGACATCATTTTAGTCAATTGGAGGATTACCTGTGGATGTATTTCAAGACCTACCTTTAAACTCAGTGCCTCTTTGCTTAACATAATGGGAAAATCAAAAGAAATCAGCAAAGACCTCAGAAAAAATAATTGTAGATCTCCACAATTCTGGTTCATCCTTGGGAGCAATTTCCAAACACCTGAAGGTACCACCTTCAACTTTACAAACAATAGTACGCAAGTATAAACACCATGGGACCACGCGCCATCATAACGCTCAGGAAGAAGGCGTGTTCTGTTTCCTAGAGATTAACCTACTTTGGTGCGAATAGTGCAATTCAATCCCAGAACAACAGCAAAGGACCTAGTGAAGATGCTAGAGGAAACAGGTACAAAAGTATCTGTAGCCACAGTAAAACGAGTCCTATATCGACATAACCTGAAAGGCCGCTCAGCAAGGATGATGCCACTGCTCCAAAACTGCCATGAAAAAGCTATACTACGATTTGGAACTGCACATGGGGACAAAGATCATACTTTTTGGAGAAATGTCCTCTGGTCTGATGAAACAAAAATAGAACTGTTTGGCCATAATGACCATCGTTATGTTTGGAGGAAAAAGGGGGAAGCTTGCAAGCCGAAGAACACCATCCCAACCGTGAAGTGGCAGCATCATGTTGTGGGGGTGCTTTGCTGCAGAAGGGACTGGTGCACTTCACAAAATAGATGGAATCATGAGGGTGGAAAATTATGTGGATATATTGAAGCAACATGTCAAGACATCAGTCAGGAAGTTAAAGCTTGGTCGCAAATGGGTCTTCCAAATGGACAATGACCCCAAGCATACTTCCAAAGTTGTGGCAAAATGGCTTAAGGACAACAAAGTCAAGGTATTGGAGTGGCCATCACAAAGCCCTGACTTCAATCCTATAGAACACTTGTGGGCAGAACTGAAAAAGTGTGTGCGAGCGAGGAGGCCTACAAACCTGACTCAGTTACACCAGCTCTGCCAGGAGGAATGGGACAAAATTCTGCCAACTTATTGTGGAAAGCCTGTGGAAGGTTACCCAAAATGTTTGACCAAAGTTAAACAATTTAAAGGCAAAACTGGAAATTGTCAATGGGACTAGGGTGTAGAGGATGCCAAGATAGATGCAGAAAGTGTTTACTCAACTCAGGACAACAAACCGATACAGACCAGTGCACGATGCTGCTGACAGAACAGCCACATGCCAATTGTTAGAGTTTCTTTGTCCTGAATTGGTGGTTGCCAAAATAGAGTCATGTTATGTTATGTCTGTTGCTCATTATACAGAAACAACAGGATGTGGGTCAAATATTGCCTCATGCAGTCACAATATATTGCCCTAGTAAAGGTCATGTAATGGCCTTTGTAAAGGTGATACATCAAAAAGTATTTTAGATGAAGTAGTGTTGTGTAGTAAAGTACCAGTATGTAGTTTATATGTTGAAACCTCTGTTCACCAGATAAGGACACGCCCACATGTCGGAGCTGTGTCGGTATAGACTGCCAGAACAACATCCTAGAAAACATCATCAGAGACAAGAAGCTGACCTCAGGATATTTTGGCCTTGTACCTTTTTTTCCCCACCAAACCAAAAGGCAGTCAGTCTGTATTCTGTATTTTAATAAGATTTACACCGTGAAATGACCTGAGGTAGCATAGCGCATACCAACCTAGTTGCATGTCTCCATGTGCAATCAGGGAAGTTAACTAAAACACATACAGAACAGATCTAAAGATACCTAATCTTCATTTGAACCGGTTTCTCACAGCAGGAAAATAATCCTGCAGCAACAGGAAATGTGAATTATTATGTGTATTAGAATTCATTTATTAATTTTTGACAGTGTTGATACATTTTTCATTAGGCCAAATCAAGTCTGAGATTTTAAATCGGAAATTTGAATACACTACACGTTTGCATTTCTTGCTGTTCAGGAAAAATCCTGTAAGAACAGGATGATCAACTTAAGATACGGCATCTGTAGAACCAGACCAGTAGCATACTGACTGGCAGAGAATTACCATTTATGTAATAACACAATTGTCCTGATGACAGTTGTAAGTGACTATTCTGAGAAACCAGAACAATGAAAACAAAAAATATTTCAACTGTTAACAGATATCTTGTCAGATATCATGTCATGTCAATCCAACAGGTTGCAACAGGTTTCATGTAAATCATGTTGGCACGGCACATTTCCTTGTTGTGTTGTATAAAGAGACCCATCATCTGTGTGAATCAGATCACTTCATAGGAGACATACTTCTGATCCCGTGGCATAACAAGGTAGGCACTGGTCTGTTTCTTAATCATTGTAGTCAAATGTGCTATTGGTTGATAAGGGCGTAGGCAGTAGTTGTGTGGGGTCTGGTTGTGACAGCTCAGGTGTCCTTGGAAAAACATATTGAATGATTGGAACACATTTAGAAGGTTTGCTGCACAAATTAAATTGCACAAATTAAAGCTTATTAAGACTCCTTTAGTATATAAATGGATATTACATTTTGCTGAAATTTTGAATTTAAATGGGCTCATATTCTAGTGCTGTGGGTCATTTCAAACTCTATTGAGGAAAAGTGAATTTATTGTATCACTACATAAAAACCACTAAAGATTGGAAGGTGAAGGGTTACCTAACAAACACAAGGCAGAAAACATATTTGTATTGCAATTTAGTGTTCTAAAACCAAAGAGCACTCTACATTGCATAAATATGTTTTGCGCTTTCTGGATTAGTCCGACATTGTTATTTTTTGGGATGAATGTACAGAACATTCATATTCTAATTATATATACTGTATATATATATATATACAGTGCCTTCAGAAAGTATTTACACCCCTTGACATTGTTCACATTTTGTTGTGTTACAAAGCATTACATTATACATTATACATTATACATTAAAATGGATTTGTCTTGTTTTGTCAGCGATCTACACAAAATACTTTGCAATGTCAAAGTGGAAGAAAGATTCTTATATTTGTTTTAAATGAATGGTAAATAAAACACAGGTATATATTGATTTGGTAATTATTCAACCCCCAATGCTAGAATCACCCACCTGACACAACACCTCTATTTTATTTTATTTATTTTAAATTCTGTGGCACAAAAAAATGTGGAAAAGGTCAAGTGACGTGAATACTTTCTGAATGCTGACTGTCCTCTCCCTCCCAAAGACAGATTGATGATGTCATCAGTCCTGGCCGTAGTTTCTCTCCTCCTCTTGCAGACAGAGGTCCAGGGGTTCCTGGCATTCCTCTCAGGCAGCTCCATGGACCACATGGAGATCACTAAGGAAGCCATCTTACAGACCACGGCGAAGGTGTGCAAGCAATTGGCCTCTGTTGAAGGAAGAGACTTCACTCTGCCGGTAAGTAAATTAAAGCCACAAAATGAAGGACTACATCAGACTCATATACAGTCACTGTTTTATATTTACACATTTGCAAATTAAAGAAGTTATTGGAGTTTTGTTTTCTATTGCAGTACAGTATGTAGTAGAATATATTTTATTTACACCAATGTGTATTAAAATGTGTGTGTGTTTGTAGCCCGGACCCCTGACTGCAGAGTCTCTGGCTCTAACCTGCTCCTCATCAGGGTCTGCTAAGAGTTTCCAGAGTGCCATATCAGACGTCACCCGGAGAAATGCCAGAATTGACGTACGTCACGTGTTCAATGAAGAGTACCACTTTGATGGGGAGAGGTTCGTGGAGGGGCGGAAACTCATCATAGATGGAATGAGCTCTGTCAAAGCCAGCATCAAGCAAGGGAACTTTGAGGCAGCAAGACAGAAGCTGGGAGACATTTTACACACCTTACAGGTGATTTAGATGCTTTTCATGTTCTCCGTACTCCACAAGACAAGAGAGAGACATTCTACACACCTTACAGGTGATTTAGATGGTTCTCATTATCTCCTTACTCCACAAGACAAGAGAGAGACATTCTACACACCTTACAGGTGATTTAGATGGTTCTCATTATCTCCTTACTCCACAAGACAAGAGAGAGACATTCTACACACCTTACAGGTGATTTAGATGGTTCTCATTATCTCCTTACTCCACAAGACAAGAGAGAGACATTCTACACACCTTACAGGTGATTTAGATGGTTCTCATTATCTCCTTACTCCACAAGACAAGAGAGAGACATTCTACACACCTTACAGGTGATTTAGATGGTTCTCATTATCTCCTTACTCCACAAGACAAGAGAGAGACATTCTACACACCTTACAGGTGATTTAGATGGTTCTCATTATCTCCTTACTCCACAAGACAAGAGAGAGACATTCTACACACCTTACAGGTGATTTAGATGGTTCTCATTATCTCCTTACTCCACAAGACAAGAGAGAGACATTCTACACACCTTACAGGTGATTTAGATGGTTCTCATTATCTCCTTACTCCACAAGACAAGAGAGAGACATTCTACACACCTTACAGGTGATTTAGATGGTTCTCATTATCTCCTTACTCCACAAGACAAGAGAGAGACATTCTACACACCTTACAGGTGATTTAGATGGTTCTCATTATCTCCTTACTCCACAAGACAAGAGAGAGACATTCTACACACCTTACAGGTGATTTAGATGGTTCTCATTATCTCCTTACTCCACAAGACAAGAGAGAGACATTCTACACACCTTACAGGTGATTTAGATGGTTCTCATTATCTCCGTACTCCACAAGACAAGAGAGAGACATTCTACACACCTTACAGGTGATTTAGATGGTTCTCATTATCTCCGTACTCCACAAGACAAGAGAGAGACATTCTACACACCTTACAGGTGATTTAGATGGTTCTCATTATCTCCTTACTCCACAAGACAAGAGAGAGACATTCTACACACCTTACAGGTGATTTAGATGGTTCTCATTATTTTGTTTTTTCTGGAATATAAGTTTTGATAAAAGCATTTAAAAAACGGTTTATTCCCATTAATATTGAATAACATGGCATTTGTCATAACACTATTTTAAACAACTTGTCATTGTTATATCTTCAGGACTTCTACAGTCACAGTAACTGGATAGAACTGGGCAACAGATTTCCCCATTCCAATCTCATCAGATCAGACGTGTCAGACATCGGCCCTGTTGCAGGTATTGCGTGGGCGTGTTCTGGGTGGGTGTTAAAGAGGCGGAGTAGTTTAAAGATGGCTGAATGTGTTTGAAGATGGCTAATTACCAACTAAAGTATGTAGGTTGATGTTCCTCTGAAGTGACCTGGGCCCTCATTTATCAATGTTGTGTAGCAAAGTACTAGGATGTAGTTTATATTGTGAAACCTCTATCCACCAGATAAGGACACTCCCACATGTCGGAGCTGTGTCGGTAAAGACTGCCAGAACAACATCCTAGAAAACATCATCAGAGACAAGAAGCTGACCTCGGGATATTTTGGCCTTGGACCTCTTTCTTCCACAAAACCAAAAGGTAGAGTCAGTCACTAATCTGATTGTAATAAGATTTACATTGTGAAATTGATAAGATGGCGCCGGAGAAGGCTGATATTTTACATGTTCCTAACCTATTGTGTTGTTTTTGTGACGCACTAGGCGTAGTGGGTGCGGAGTCAGGCGCAGGAGGCAGAATGTACAGAATAGTGCTTTATTAGGCACAGGGAAAATAAAACGCCAAAACATTGGGCGCAGAGACACGATAGCCCAAAACCAGGACCTAACAACCCAAAATAGAAACACTCTACCACACACAAACACAGTGGAAAAAATAAGCCTGCACAAAGAGCATGCGGCTAAATAGCCCAACTAAACGTAAACAAGAAACAGGTGTAACTAATTAGACAAAACCAACAGAAAAGGGATCGGTGGCAGCTAGTAGACCGGTGACAACGAGCGCCGCCCAAACAAGAAGAGGAGCTTCTTCCTTCGGTTCGAGTGACAATTGTGTTTGTTTCTTTGCTTTGTTTTTTTACTTATTTTGTACATAATTTTGCTGCTACCGTCTCTCATGACCAAAAATCTCTCATGGCTGGACATCAGAACTGCGATTACTCACCACGAACTGGCAGAATCCTTTTTTTCCTTTAACGAGTCCGATGAGCCTGAAGTGAATGACATACCACTACCCTGGGAACAGGCCCAGATCTCAGTCATTTGTATTTTGAGAAGGCAGAGAAAAAGGGGCCAGAGGGTGGACTGCCTTCTGAGAATTCGTAGGCGATCGAATAAACCCCCACTGCCTTCCATTCTGCTAGCAAATGTGCAATATTTTGAAAATAAAATTGATGACCTACGCGGAAGATTAAACTACCAATGGGACATTCAAAACTATAATATCTTATGCTTCACGGAGGCTGAACGACGACATTATTAACATACAGCTGGCTGGTTATACGCTGTATCGTTAGGACAATAACGTCTGGTAAGGCAAGGGACAACAGACTATGTCTTTTTGTAAATAACAGCTGGTGCACAATATTTAAGGAAGTCTCGAGGTTCTGCTCGCCTGAGGTAGAGTATCTCATAATAAGCTGTAGACCACACTATCTACATAGAGTTTTCATCAATATTTTTTGTAGCTGTCTACATACCACCACAGACTGATGCTGGCACTAAGACCGCACTCAATGAGCTGTATTCCACCATAAGCAAACAAGAAAACGCTCACCCAGAGGCGGCGCTCATAGTAGCCGGGGACTTTAATGCAGGGAAACTTAAATCTGTCTTACCAAATTTCTATCAGCATGTTAAATGTGGAACCAGAGGGAAAACAACTCTGGACCACCTTTACTTCACACACAAAGATGCATACAAAGCTCTCCCTCACCCTCCATTTGGCAAATCTGACCATAATTCTATCCTCCTGATTCCTGCTTACAAACAAACACTAAAGCAGGACTCGATCAATAAAGTGGTCAGATGAAGCAGATGCTAAGCTACAAGACTGTTTTTCTAGCACAGACTGGAATATGTTCCGGGATTCCTCCGATGGCATTGAGTACACCACATCAGTCATTGGCTTCATCAATAAGTACATCAATAAGTACATCAATGACGTTGTCCCCACAGTGACCGTATGTACAGTACATGCCCCAACCAGAAGCCATGGATTACAGGCAACATCCGCACTAAGCTAAACGCTAGAGCTGCAATTTCAAGGAGCAGGACCCGGAAGTTTATAAGAAGACTTTGTGATCACGCTCTCTGTAGCCAATGTGAGTAAGACCTTTTAAGCAGGTAAACATTCACAGACAGGACATTACCAGGACATGTACTGCGAGCATGCGCTGACCAACTGGCAAGTGTCTTCACTGACATTTTCAACCTCTCCTTGTCCGAGTCTATAATACCAACATGTTTTAAGCAGAACACAATAGTCCCTGTGTCCAAAAACACTAAGGTAACCTACCTAAATGACCAACAACCCGTAGCACTCACGTCTGTAGTCATTAAGTGTTTTGAAAGGCTGGTCATGGCTCACATCAACACCATTATCCCAGAAACCCTATACCCACTCCAATCTGCATACCGCCCTAACAGATCCACAGATGATGCAATCTCTATTGCACTCCACACTGCCCTTTCCCACCTGGACAAAAGGAACACCTATGTGAGAATGCTATTCATCGACTACAGCTCAGTGTTCAACACCATAGTGCCCTCAAAAGCTCATCAATAAACTAAGGACCCTGGGACTAAACTCCTCCCTCTGCAACTGGATTCTGGACTTCCTGACAGGGCGCCTCCAGGTGGTAGGGGTAGGTAACAACACCTCCGCCATGCTGATCCTCAACACAGGGGCCCTTCAGGGGTGCATGCTCAGTCCCCTCCGGTACTCCCTGTTCACTCATGACTGCATGGCCAGGCACGACTCTAACACCATCATTACGTTTTCCGATGACAAAACAGTGGTAGGCCTGATCACCGACAACGACGAGTCAGTCTATAGGGAGGAGGTCAAAGACCTAGGCAGTGTGGTGCCAGGACATCCTCTCCCTCAACGTGATCAAGACAAAGGAGATGATTGTGGACTACAGGAAAAAGAGGACCGAGCACGCCCCCATTCTCATCTATGGGTTTGTAGTGGAGCAGGTTGAGAGCTTCAAGTTCCTTGGTGTCCACATCACCAACAAACTAACATGGTCCAAGCACACCAAGACAGTCGTGAAGAGGGCACGACAAAACCTATTCCAGCTCAGGAGACTGAAAAGATTTGGCATGGGTCCTCAGATCCTCAAAAGGTTCTACAGCTGCACCATAGAAAGCATCCTGCCTGGTATGGCAACTGCTCGGCCTCCGACTGCAGAGGGTTGCGCGAATGGCTCAGTACATCACTGGGGCCAAGCTTCCTGCCATCCAGGACCTCTATACCAGGCGGTGTCAGAGGAAGGTCCTAAAAATTATCAGAATCCAGCCACCCTAGTCATAGACTGTTCTCTCCGCTACCGCACGGCAAGTGGTCCCGGAGCGCCAAGTCTAGGTCCAATAGGCTTCTAAACAGCTTCTACTTCCTACGTGTTGTATTTGGCGCATGTGACTAATGCAATTTGATTTGATCTGAAACGACCGTAGGTAGCATATTAATAGCATACCAACCTAGTTGCATGTCTCTTTGTTCTTTGGTAGCTTGTGCTTTATACAGTTTCTCAACAGCATTTAGAGAAGCTAAAACACATACAGATCAGACCTAAAGATACCTTATCTTAATTTGACCTGGTTTCTCACAGCAGAAAAATAATCCTGCAGTAACAGGAAATGTGGATTATAATTAATTGACATTTGTTGTTGATACAATCTGGACCCTCTCTTTCTAAAACTATCCGCCGCCATTGTTGCAACCCCTATTACCAGCCTGTTCAACCGCTCTTTCGTATCGTCCGAGATCCCTAAAGATTGGAAAGTTGCCGCAGTCATCCCCCTCTTCAAAGGGGAGACACTCTAGACCCAAACTGTTACAGACCTATATCCATCCTGCCCTGCCTATCTAAAGTCTTCAAAAGCCAAGTTAATAAACAGCTAACTGACCATTTCGAATCCCACCGTACCTTCTCCGCTGTGCAATCTGGCTTCCGAGCCGGTCACGGGTGCACCTCAGGCACGCTCAAGGTACTAAATGATATCATAACCGCCATCAATAAAAGACAGTACTGTGCAGCGGTCTTCATCGACCTGGCCAAAGCTTTCGACTCAATCACCGTATTCTTATCGGCAGACTCAGTAGGCTTGGTTTTTCTAATGACTGCCTCGCCTGATTCACCAACTACTTTGCAGACAGAGTTCAGTGTGTCAAATCGGAGGACATGTTGTCCGGACCTCAGGCAGGCTCTATGTGGGTACCACAGGGTTAAATTCTCTGGCCAACTCTTTTCTCTGTGTATATCAATGATGTCGCTCTTGCTGCGGGAAATTCAGTGATTCAGTGATCCACCTCTACGCAGACGACACCATTCTGTATACTTCTGGCCCTTCCTTGGGCACTGTGCTAACTAACCTCCAAACAAGCTTCAATGCCATACAACACTCCTTCCGAGGCCTCCAACTGCTCTTAAACGCAAGTAAAACCAAATGCATGCTTTTCAACCGTTCACTGCCCGCACGCCCTCCCGAATAGCATCACCACCCTGGACGGTTCCGACCTAGAATATGTGAACAACTATAAATACCTAGGTGTCTGGCTAGACTGTAAACTCTCCTTCCAGACTCATATTAATCTCCAATCCAAAATCAAATCTGGAATTGGCTTTCTATTTCGCAGTCGAAATACACATTTGTCGCCAGACCCACTGGCTCCAGGTCATCTATAAGCCTATGCTAGGTAAAGCTCCGCCTTATCTGAGTTCACTGGTCACGATAACAACACCCACCCGTAGCACACTGTCCAGCAGGTATATCTCACTGATCATCCCCAAAGCCATTGGCCGCCTTTCCTTCCAGTTTTTTGCTGCCAGTGACTGGAACGAATTGCAAAAATCGCTGAAGTTGGAGACTTTTTTATTTCCCTCACCAAATTTAAACATCAACTATCTTTATTTTTCTTATTTTTTTACCCCTTTTTCTCCCCAATTTCGTGGTGTCCAATTGTTGTAGTAGCTACTATCTTGTCTCATCGCTACAACTCCCGTACGGTTGAAAGTCATGCGTCCTACGATACACAACCGATACACAACCCAACCTAGCCGCACTGCTTCTTAACACAGCGCGCATCCAACCCGGAAGCCAGCCGCACCAATGTGTCGGAGGAAACACCGTGCCCCTGGCAACCTTGGTTAGTGCCCACTGTGCCCGGCCCGCCACAGGAGCCACAACATCAACTATCTGAGCAGCTAACCGATCACTGCAGCTGTACATAGTCCATCTGTAAATAGCCCACCCAATCTATCTACCTCATCACACCTGTATCTCTACTTGCACATCATCATCTGCTCATCCATCACTCCAGTGTTAATCTGCTAAATTGTAATTATTCGCTCCTATGGCCTATTTATTGCCTACCTCCTCATGCTTTTGAACACACTGTGTCATTGACTTGTTTATTGTTTACTCCATGTGTAACTCTGTGTTGTTGTCTCTGTCACACTGCTTTGCATTATCTTGGCCAGGTCGCAGTTGCAAATGAGAACTTGTTCTCAACTAGCCTACCTGGTTAAATAAAGGTGAAAAAATTTAATTAAATTAAAAAATACATTTTACGTTAGGGAAAATCATTTTAAATGAGAAATTACAAACTTCAGAAGCCTTTTCTAATTATTGAATACACTACAAGTTTGCATTTCCTGCTATGCAGGAAAATTCCTTCAACAACAATATGATCAAATTAAGATACGGCGTTTGTAGGATCAGGCATACGGCATGGCTGAGAATAAACATCAGTGTAATAACATACAAGACCCTGACGGCAGTTGTAAGTGACCATCGTATTGTCCTGATAATCTCTATTGGTTGGCAGGGAAGTGCAGCCATGGGGGATCATTGGACCAGACAAGCAGGCAGGAGCCTACAGGTGGGATCAACAAGGACTCGCTTGAGTCCAGCCATGGCAACTGGCACACTGCAGCTGCAGAGGTGGCCGTGGCTGCAACCAGTCAGCTGCTGGAGGACATCAGAGGGGCTGCCGGGGACACAGACTTCCTACGGTGGGGAATTGTACTTGATCATATAAGCACTGTTGTGAAAGGTCATGGCATCTGGCTCGAAGACCATGAACAAAAGGACTAGGGTGGGAATGAGGCCTTGGAGATACTTTTGGAAATGTAGTGTGTGTGTAGACAAGAGCACTGTCGGGCGCTGATGTTGGGTGATTAGGCCTGGCTCCCAGTTTGCGTTCCAATTCATCCCAAAGGCATTTAATGAGGTTGAGGTCAGGGCTCTGTGCAGGCCAGTCAAGTTCTTCCACACTGATCTAGACAAACCAGTTCTGAATTTCATTGTATGCTGTAGAGTTACGATTTCCCTTCACTGGAACTAAGGGGCTTAGCCCAAACCCTGAAAAACAGCCCCAGACCCAGGTCCCATTATTCCTCCTCCACCAAAGTTTACTGTCGGCACTATGCATTTGGGCAGGTAGTGTTCTCCTGGCATCCACCAAACCCAGATTTGTCTGTCCAAGGCAAGAAACTCTGAGCGCCAAAATACCTTTCAAACAGTCCATTTATATTTTCCAATGGGGCTATAAATTTGGGTGATTTCTTTTGAAAACGTGAAGAATTATTATTATTTTATTTTGCTAAATGTGAATTACATTTTTATTTGGCGTACTCCCAACGGCATTACAAGTACCCCAGTTTGGGCATACCTGCTCCAGAGAACGTGTTTCCACTGCCTCAGAGTCCAATGGCGATGAGCTTTACACCACTCCAGCAGAAGCTTGGCATTTCCCATGGTGATCTTAGGCTTGTGTGCGCCTGCTCGATCATGGGAACCCATTTCATAAAGCTCCCTGCGAATAGTTCTTGTGCTGACGTTGCGTCCAGAGGCTGATTGGAAGTCAGTACTGAGTGTTGCAACCGAGGACAGATTATTTTTACTTGACATGCACTTCAGCGGTCCAGTTCTGTGACTTTATGTGGCCTACCACTTCATGGCTGAGCCGTTGTTGCTTGTAGATGTTTCCACATCACAATAACAGCACTTACAGTTGACCAGGGCAGCTCTAGGAGGGCAGAAATGTGACTTATTGACTTGTTGGAAAGGTGCATCCTATGACGGTGCCACATTGAAAATCACTGAGCTCTTCAGTACGGGCCATTCTACTTCCAATGTCTATGAAGATTGCATGGCTGTGTACTCGATTTTGTACACCTGTCAGCGATGGGTGTGGCTGAAATAGTCAAATCCAATCATTTGAAGGGGTGTCCATATACTTTTGCCATGTAGTGTAGGATTGATGTGGATAACAAGGGTGTGCTTCAGGATCTGGTGGTCTGGAAGGGAGATTTAATTGAGTGTAGGGGTAAAAAAAAACGTGCCCATTTGAAACTGCCTATTTCTCAGACCCAGAAACTAGAATATGCATATAATTGTCAGATTAGGATAGACAACACTCTAAAGTTTCCAAAACTGTCAAAATATTGTCTGTGAGTATAACATAACTGATATTGCAGGCGAAAACCTGAGGAAAATCCAACTAGGAAGTGCTGTTTTTCCTGAAAGCTCTCTATTCCATTGGATGCCTTGCCTCCATTTAAAGGGATATCAACCATTTTCCTTTTCCTATGGCTTCCTCAAGCTGTGACCAGTCTTTAGACATAGTTTCAGGCTTTTATTTTGAAAAATTAGCAAGAAAGAACCCATCGCGTCAGTGGATGGCTGGGTGCCAGCAGAGTTTTTCATGCGCATCAGCCATTTTCTCTCTCTCGCCTATGGAAGAAGCTACATTCCGGTTGACATATTATCGATTATATATTGTAAAAACAACCTGAGGATTGATTATAAAAAACATTTGACATCTTTCTACGCACTTTACGGATACTATTTGGAATTTTTCTCTAGGATGTTGTGACCGCTCGAGCCTGTGGATTTCTGAACATAAAGCGCCAAACAAATGGAGGTATTTTGGATATAAAAATTGGGTTTATGGAATAAAAGAAAAAATGTATTGTGTAACTGGGAGTCTCGTGAGTGCAAACATCCCAAGATCATCAAAGGTAAGCGATTTAATTTATTGCTTTTCTGACTTTCGTGACCAATCTACTTGGCTGCTAGCTGTTTGTAATATTTTTTCTACTGAGAGAGATGTCCTTACATAAACGATTGGTATGCTTTCGCCGAAAAGCTTTTTTGAAATCTGAAACGCCAGGTGGATTAACAACAAGCTAAACTGTGTTTTGCTATATTGCACTTGTGATTTCATGAAAATTAAATATTTTTTGTCTTTGAATTTGGCGCTCTGCAATTCAGCAGATGTTGATGAAAATGATCCCGCTAATGGGATGGGTGCGTCAATTAAGCACCAGCTGTCAGAGCAGCTTACAGATCACTGCATCTGTACATAGCCCATCCAAGTCAAGAAGTTGTTTAAAGGGGAAACATTAGAAACACAGGTGCAGACATGACAAAGCAGTGCCAGCTGACTGTAGGCAATAGGCTTAACATATAACATGTATAAACTAAGGACACTGCAATCACCAGGATAAACACAGCTAAGGGACATTATCAAACTGAGGACATGGATGTAACAAGTTAAAGGCAACATAATACATGTATAAATAAATACACAACGCAGAGGATTAAAGGTCAAAATGGAATTAACGATCAATGGAAAGTGTTTTTTCTGTAATAGGGAATTAATGATCAATGGAAGTCGTTTTTTTATGGGTCAGAGCCATGGGAGGAATGTCAGTCATAACTATTTGTGGCAAGATCTCGTGGTCTGAAACGTCTGTACACTGACCCTGAGACAGGACACTTGTTATTTGGCCATTGGCCCAGTTTTATTGCAAGGAATTTTAATTGGTCAACCACAGGCTAGGGTTGGGGGTTATAAATTACATAATGTCTCTTTTTTTCTGTGGAGAAAACACTGAGGACAGGGAAGAATGACCATCTACTTCTCAGCATAACAACTATGATTGGTTCTCTTTGAATAAACCAATTTTTTATTTTACCTTCATTTAACTAGGCAAGTCAGTTAAGAATAAATTCTTATTTTCAATGACAGCCTAGGAACAGTGGGTTAACTGCCTTGTTCAGGGGCAGAATGACAGATTTTGACCTTGTCAGCTCTGGGATTCGATATAGCAACCTTTCGGTTACTAACCCAACATGCTAACCACTAGGCCACCACCTGATTTGCATTGGGGTCTGTTATTGAAGAATAACAAAAACTGCTAACATACACAATGATTCCATGACCTCCAAACAATCCAATGTGCTCTATTTATCATAAAATAATGTATTAGATTCCTGCTCCATCTCCGGTATAAACAGTCCCGAACCGAACTTTACAGTTCACCCTTGGCTAATTATTTTCTTCATGGCTTCATGGCCCTTCGAGCCGGATAAAACTGCTGCCATGGAACCAGACAACCTACCAGAAAAGGTGCAGGGGTCATCCCCAAGTGCCTTCAAAACACACACAGGAAGAACTCTTCAGCTCCTTTCAATAACAGCTCCTCCTAGAGATGTTAACAGACATCAACAACCAATCAGACAATACAGGCAACACAAACCTGCAGCAAAATGGTGACCTCCTGGAGCAGCTGGTACAGCAGACATCACCTCCATCAAGCTCCCATCCTGTTCAGCCTCCCACTTTGGTTCTTCCAAGCCCCCCTCCTGTGGCCAGCGCACCAATCTCAACAAAGCATCATTCTCCAGCTCCTATACAGGGAGCCACAAATTCATCTCCGATCCAGTGGGCCACCTATCCAGCTCTGGTTCAAGATGTTGTGACCGCTCGAGCCTGTGGATTTCTGAACATAAAGCGCCAAACAAATGGAGGTATTTTGGATATAAAAATTGGGTTTATGGAATAAAAGAAAAAATGTATTGTGTAACTGGGAGTCTCGTGAGTGCAAACATCCCAAGATCATCAAAGGTAAGCGATTTAATTTATTGCTTTTCTGACTTTCGTGACCAATCTACTTGGCTGCTAGCTGTTTGTAATATTTTTTCTACTGAGAGAGATGTCCTTACATAAACGATTGGTATGCTTTCGCCGAAAAGCTTTTTTGAAATCTGAAACGCCAGGTGGATTAACAACAAGCTAAACTGTGTTTTGCTATATTGCACTTGTGATTTCATGAAAATTAAATATTTTTTGTCTTTGAATTTGGCGCTCTGCAATTCAGCAGATGTTGATGAAAATGATCCCGCTAATGGGATGGGTGCGTCAATTAAGCACCAGCTGTCAGAGCAGCTTACAGATCACTGCATCTGTACATAGCCCATCCAAGTCAAGAAGTTGTTTAAAGGGGAAACATTAGAAACACAGGTGCAGACATGACAAAGCAGTGCCAGCTGACTGTAGGCAATAGGCTTAACATATAACATGTATAAACTAAGGACACTGCAATCACCAGGATAAACACAGCTAAGGGACATTATCAAACTGAGGACATGGATGTAACAAGTTAAAGGCAACATAATACATGTATAAATAAATACACAACGCAGAGGATTAAAGGTCAAAATGGAATTAACGATCAATGGAAAGTGTTTTTTCTGTAATAGGGAATTAATGATCAATGGAAGTCGTTTTTTTATGGGTCAGAGCCATGGGAGGAATGTCAGTCATAACTATTTGTGGCAAGATCTCGTGGTCTGAAACGTCTGTACACTGACCCTGAGACAGGACACTTGTTATTTGGCCATTGGCCCAGTTTTATTGCAAGGAATTTTAATTGGTCAACCACAGGCTAGGGTTGGGGGTTATAAATTACATAATGTCTCTTTTTTTCTGTGGAGAAAACACTGAGGACAGGGAAGAATGACCATCTACTTCTCAGCATAACAACTATGATTGGTTCTCTTTGAATAAACCAATTTTTTATTTTACCTTCATTTAACTAGGCAAGTCAGTTAAGAATAAATTCTTATTTTCAATGACAGCCTAGGAACAGTGGGTTAACTGCCTTGTTCAGGGGCAGAATGACAGATTTTGACCTTGTCAGCTCTGGGATTCGATATAGCAACCTTTCGGTTACTAACCCAACATGCTAACCACTAGGCCACCACCTGATTTGCATTGGGGTCTGTTATTGAAGAATAACAAAAACTGCTAACATACACAATGATTCCATGACCTCCAAACAATCCAATGTGCTCTATTTATCATAAAATAATGTATTAGATTCCTGCTCCATCTCCGGTATAAACAGTCCCGAACCGAACTTTACAGTTCACCCTTGGCTAATTATTTTCTTCATGGCTTCATGGCCCTTCGAGCCGGATAAAACTGCTGCCATGGAACCAGACAACCTACCAGAAAAGGTGCAGGGGTCATCCCCAAGTGCCTTCAAAACACACACAGGAAGAACTCTTCAGCTCCTTTCAATAACAGCTCCTCCTAGAGATGTTAACAGACATCAACAACCAATCAGACAATACAGGCAACACAAACCTGCAGCAAAATGGTGACCTCCTGGAGCAGCTGGTACAGCAGACATCACCTCCATCAAGCTCCCATCCTGTTCAGCCTCCCACTTTGGTTCTTCCAAGCCCCCCTCCTGTGGCCAGCGCACCAATCTCAACAAAGCATCATTCTCCAGCTCCTATACAGGGAGCCACAAATTCGTCTCCGATCCAGTGGGCCACCTATCCAGCTCTGGTTCAAGATGTCATCCCAGCTCCAGCAATCAAGCAACCCCTTCTAGTGGCCAGAGAGCCACAACCTCCAGGTCTACCATCTAAAGTGGCCAGTGTCCCACACCAGGCCCTTCCTCCTCCATTGGCCAGCGTTTCCCCCCCCAGGGCCTTCCCTCTCCAGTGGTCAGTATGCAACACCCAGGCCTTTCTTTACCAGTGACCAGCATGCCACGCCCTTCGGGCTCCTCTCCTGTGGCAAGTGTGCAACCTCCAAGCCACCCACTGGTGGCCAGCATTCAAACCCCAAGCCTTCCGACAGGCAAAACAAACCCAAACCCTCCAACTGTCCAGAGGGATGATGAGTTTCGCATTCCTCCTTCGCATGCCGGCCTCCGCCGGAAACTGTCGCTGGAAACTGATGTTCCGTGGGATAGCCAGGGCCCATCGACCAACAAATCCTGAACCTAACTTACAGTCCATCCTAGCCCTAGTCCTTTTCTTCAAGCCCATTTATCTGCCTCTGCCCCTGCTGCACATGTCCAACAACTTTTGCACTGCCCAACACATAATGAGATTCCTTCCCTCTCCCTCTCTCTCTTTCTCACTCTCCTTCTTTTCTCTCACTCTCTCGCTCTCCTTCTTTCTCTCACTCTCTCAGGTTGATGGGGATCTCTAAGAATGGATCTAAAGTTCTGTGTTTTGTAATCGACACCACCGGCAGCATGTCGGACGACATTGCAGCGGTAAGGGAGACGACGTCGTTCATCATTGACAGCAAAAGAGGAACGCCAGACGAGCCCTCAGTCTACATCTTGGTCCCCTTCAATGACCCAGGTGAGAGATGGGATGAGTCCCGAACGATATGATCACTCAAATAATTTCTTTAAAAAATGTTGACATGACTTATTTTATTGATTTTCCACCGTTTTAAAAATCAGAAGACAGCTGTTCAGACCTTCCTAGGACCGTGTAAATGTCCTCTGTTGAATAAATGTTTATTTGCCTCCCCTTTGTGGTCGGCTGCATCCTTACATCCATTTATATCACTTCACTGCAACGTTACGTCAAAGGGGCGGTGCTTCGAAAAACATTTATCCAGCTGGACTGCTTCACGCCACAGACATGGCAAAGCAATCACTGATTTTGTCTCGTATAGGCGGATCTTAATACATAGCTTTCATAGCTCTATGATAAAGAATGCGACCTACACACTTCCTTAAACCTAAAACAGGTCATGAAGTAATTTTGTGTGGAAGTCAAACATTTGTTTTACATCGGAGGCAGACACATTGCATATGTTCAAAAGGAAAAAATGGATTCATTCACATAGGCCTTCTCCCCTTGTCTGTAGGAGGGACGCACGCTGCTTAAATGGGCCAAATGTTGATTTAGACGTTCACAAATGTAACAGATTTTGACTATGACTAATGTCATGATGTCATGTTTGCTAAAGTAATAAATAAGGTTAAATAGTTTGAAAAGGCCTCCTTCTATGACACGGATAACGGATAACGTGTATAAAAAACCGCACACCCAGAAAACTGTTTGTGGAGGTGCTGACTAACGGCGAATAAACTATAAACTATCAAAATAAAGAAAATCACACACTCCATGTATTATCTCCCAGCAATTTAATGGGTATTTACCAACGTTTCGGCATCCTACACACATGACATGGACAACGCCTGAGACATGGATCTTGTCCTTTCCTATTATTTTTGTGCCACAAGACTTTGGGCCCCTGATGCAGACCACAGACCCAAACATCTTTAAGGCCCAGATCAATGCACTGAATGCTAATGGAGGAGGGGATTACCCGGAGATGAGTCTATCAGGACTTCAGGTACAGTGACTGACAAACCTATAGTGTTGGAGAGGCATGTACAACCAAAATAAGACTGTATTTATGTACAGTGGGGAGAACAAGTATTTGATACACTGCTGATTTTGCAGGTTTTCCTACTTACAAAGCATGTAGAGGTCTGTAATTTTTATCATAGGTGCACTTCAACTGTGAGAGACGGAACCTAAAACAAAAATCCAGAAAATCACATTGTATGATTTTTAAGTAATTCATTTGCATTTTATTGCATGACATAAGTATTTGATCACCTACCAACCAGTAAGAATTCCGACTCTCACAGACCTGTTAGTTTTTCTTTAAGAAGCCCTCCTGTTCTCCACTCATTACCTGTATTAACTGCACCTGTTTGAACTCGTTACCTGTATTAAAGACACCTGTCCACACACTCAATCAAACAGACTCCAGCCTCTCCACAATGGCCAAGACCAGAGAGCTGTGTAAGGACATCAGGGATACAATTGTAGACCTGCACAAGGCTGGGATGGGCTACAGGACAATAGGCAAGCAGCTTGGTGAGAAGGCAACAACTGTTGGCGCAATTATTAGAAAATGGGAGAAGTTCGAAGATGACGGTCAATCACCCTCAGTCTGGGGCTCCATGCAAGATCTCACCTCGTGGGGCATACATGATCATGAGGAAGGTGAAGGATC
Source organism: Oncorhynchus kisutch (assembly GCF_002021735.2). Classification (NCBI taxonomy): domain Eukaryota; kingdom Metazoa; phylum Chordata; class Actinopteri; order Salmoniformes; family Salmonidae; genus Oncorhynchus; species Oncorhynchus kisutch. Next base: position 47,133,952 of record NC_034201.2, read on the forward strand.
AGCCCAGAACTACACTGCAGGATCTGGTCAATGACCTGAAGAGAGCTGGGACCACAGTCTCAAAGAAAACCATTAGTAACACACTACGCCGTCATGAATTAAAATCCTGCAGCGCACACAAGGTCCCCCTGCTCAAGCCAGCGCATGTCCAGGCCCGTCTGAAGTTTGCCAATGACCATCTGGATGATCCAGAGGAGGAATAGGAGAAGGTCATGTGGTCTGATGAGACAAAAATATAGATTTTTGGTCTAAACTCCACTCGCTGTGTTTGGAGGAAGAAGAAGGATGAGTACAACCCCAAGAACACCATCCCAACTGTGAAACATGGAGGTGGAAACATCATTCTTTGGGGATGCTTTTCTGTAAAGGGGACAGGACGACTGTACCGTATTGAGGGGAGGATGGACGGGGCCATGTATCGCGAGAACCTGGCCAACAACCTCCTTCCCTCAGAAGAGCATTGAAGATGGGTCGTGGCTGGGTCTTCCAGCATGACAACGACCCGAAACACACAGCCAGGGCAACTAAGGAGTGGCTCCATAAGAAGCATCTCAAGGTCCTGGAGTGGCCTAGCCAGTCTCCAGACCTGAACCCAATAGAAAATCTTTGGGGGGAGCTGAAAGTCCGTATTGCCCAGCGACAGCCCCGAAACCTGAAGGATCTGGAGAAGGTCTGTGTGGTGGAGTGGGCCAAAATCCCTGCTGCAGTGTGTGCAAACCCGGTCAAGAACTACAGGAAACGTATGATCTCTGTAATTGCAAACAAAGGTTTCTGTATCAAATATTAAGTTCTGCTTTTCTGATGTATCAAAAACTTATGTCATGCAATAAAATACAAATTAATTACTTAAAATCATACAATATGATTTTCTGGATTTTTGTTTTAGATTCCGTCTCTCACAGTTGAAGTGTGCCTATGATAAAAATTACAGACCTCTACATGCTTTGTAAGTAGGAAAACCTGCAAAACAGGCAGTGTATCAAATACTTGTTCACTCCGCTATATATTTATGAATTTGAATTGTGAATTTGCATTCAAGCTGCCAGTTCAACACAGAATGTATTCCCAATACATTGTAGTGGTGTGCTAGTGTGACTGTATCCCCTGTACTTTCTACAGTTGGCTTTAACTGGTGCACCCCCCTCTTCAGAGATCTTCCTTTTCACTGATGCCCCCGCAAAAGACTTGGATTTAATGGGCACGGTGATCGCTCTAATAGAACGCACTAAGTCAGTGGTGAGTAGCTGGTTATACTCCATGTAACAAGCAACATTAACCGGTAATCTAAAAATTTTCCTCTGTCTTTTTAATAGCTTTTTGGATTTATTGACCTTCACAATCGTAGAGAGAAGATCATCAAATTCCTTGGATTTCTCTCCTTTCTCTGCCCTTCAATTTACACATTTAATTCACAATGTATCCTCCCAATATCTCTCTCTCTCACTCTCTCACTCTCTCTCTCTCTCTCTCTCTCTCACTCTCTCTCTCTCACTCTCTCACTCTCTCACTCTCTCACTCTCACTCTGCGCAGGTGACCTTCTTCCTAACTGGCTCTTTGGGGCTCCGTCGTAGGAGGGGTAGTGACCAGGGCCAAGGACAGGTCCAGCACAGTCGGATGGCAGTGTCAGACTCCCAGCTCTACAGGGAGCTGGCCCAGTCCTCAGGTGGCCAAGCCATACAGGTCACCAAGACAGAACTGCCCAAGGCCACCAGCATCATTGTGGAATCCTCCAGCTCTTCATTGGTAGCCTTGACACCAATAGTAAACATTAGGGTAACGCTAGGTCCACAATGTGAAGGTTGGGACAAGAGAGTTCTAATATCCCATAACTCTTTACATGAATGTGGAAGAAGTCTAAACAAAGGATCAGTGCTGGTCCAAGGATTTTATTTATTCTCAAAAGCTTGCACTCGTTTATTAAAGACTTTGTCCCAAACTTGTGATGTTGGACCTAGCCTAGCCCCAATGGCCATGCTCCAAGACGAGGCTTCTGTAGTGCAACAACATGTCACCCTGGGAGAGTTGCTTCTGAAAGATGCATCTGCCATTTTTCTCCCACCCACTCTCTCTACTCCTCTCCTTCTTTCTGTCAGGTGACCATTCTACAGGCTGTGCGGAGTCCAGGAAGGGCTGATAATTTCTCCTTCACTGTAGATGAGTCTGTGAGAAACCTGACTGCTTATGTCACAGGAAGCTCCCTCTCCTTCACGCTCACCAGCCCCTCAGGTATTCCAGAGATATTTTTCATTTATCCTTTTTATTTAACCAGGGGAGTCTCATTGACATTAAAATCTCTCATCACAAAGTCAGGTCTATGTTGAAAGAAAGGTCTTCTGATCTCAATTGGACTTCCTGGATATTGTATATAAACCAGGTCTCTCCAACCCTTTTCCTGGAGAGACATCCTATTTTAGGTTTATACTCCAACCCTGTTCCTGGAGAGCTACCCTCCTGTAGGATTTAACTCCAACCCTGTTCCTGGGGAGATACCCTCCTGTAGGTTTTAACTCCAATCCTGTTCCTGGAGATATACCCTCCTATAGGTTTTAACTCCAACCCCAGTTGTAACAAACCAGATTCAGCGTATCAAACAGCTACTCAGGTGTGCTAGACCAGGGTTTCCCAAACTAGGTCCCGGGGCCCTCCATGTGCAACTCATACTCAAGCTTTGATTATTGAATCAGCTGTGTAGTACTAGGGTGAATATCACAACGTCCAATAAGGGGGAGCCCTATGACTGAGTTTGGGAAACCCGACAGTAGATTAGCGTTGGAGTTAAAACCTACAGGGAGGTAGTTCTCCAGGAACAGGTTTGGAGTTAAAACCTATGGGAGGTAGTTCTCCAGGAACAGGTTCAGAGTTAAAACCTACAGGGACGTAGTTCTCCAGGAACAGGTTTGGAGTTCAAACCTACGGGAGGTAGTTCTCCAGGAACAGGGTTGGAGTTAAAACCTACAGGGGGTAGTTCTCCAGGAACAGGTTTGGAGTTAAAACCTACGGGAGGTAGTTCTCCAGGAACAGGTTTGGAGTTAAAACCTACAGGGACGTAGTTCTCCATAAACAGGTTTGGAGTTAAACCTACAGGGAGGTAGTTCTCCAGGAACAGGTTTGGAGTTAAACCTACAGGGAGGTAGTTCTCCAGGAACAGGGTTGGAGTTAAAACCTACAGGAGGTAGTTCTCCAGGAACAGGGTTGGAGTTCAAACCTATAGGCGTTAGTTCTCCAGGAACTTGGTTGGAGAGCCCTGATATAAAGGTTACATTTAAAAAAATCACAAACATGCTCTCTATTCAAATCGTTAAATATGTATTTATGTTGTAGCTTGGGGCAAATTCCCATGTTTGTTGCTATGGTTATGGTGATGTCATCCCACAGGTGTGTCCCAGAGTAGTGGGGAGGTAAATGGGTCTCTGGCAACGATTACAACCGTGGGGAACTTCCTCACACTGGGGCTGGACAGCCAAGTGGGATTATGGGAAATCCGTGTGTCTTCAACTGTACCCTACTCACTGAAGGTCGTAGGTGAGTGTGACGATGTTGGCTTTTCTGGAGGGCATATTACACAGAAATTAGGCAAGTTAGCAACCATTTGTAATAGTGTGCTGAACAGTGTGTTACATGGTATTTAGATTCGCAGGTTAAGTGTGTGGGTAACACATTGTTACAGAGTACCTACAACTCTAGTGTGATGATTGTATATTGACAACTTTTGAGCGTATGCTTTTATTCCATGTTCAGAGGTCAAAGAGCTCTTTGACTTTCTCTTTCCAGGTCAGAGCGCCATCGACTTCCTGTTTGACTTTGTGGAGGTGTCCCAGGGACCTCATCCAGCCTTCGCTGTTTTAGAGTCCCGTCCTCAAGCTGGTGAGACAGGATTTAAACAAACAGTTTGTTAACAGTTGGAGCACAGTGACACAGAGTGAATATTTACAGGGGCACCAAAATGCTGTCTATGTAGGTCAGTTCCTCCATCGTGGTTCCTAACATTGATGCTGATTTAACACTCCTAACTTTTAGATTTTTTTACTTACTAGTTTCTAGCTCAGCAATAATGTGATTTGCTACTTATACATTAGCTACCTCCTCACCACATTTCTCCGCCCCAGGTGGTAATGCCACCCTGCTGGTGTCAGTGACGGGGAGTGAATCTGTGAGTCTGACAGAGGTGGCCCTGGTTGAGGCCTCGGGGTCAGGGGAGGTCAATGGAACCTTGGAATCAGTCGGCAGCGGGGACTTCCTGGTTACCATGGACAGAATCCCGGCGGGGGAATTTGTTGTGCGTCTGAGAGGAGAGAACAGAGCCACCACTAGGGCATTACCAGACAGCTTCCAGAGACAGTCCTCCACCCGCCTCAGAGCCTCCACTGTTATGGTGATGGTGAGTGCCAAGGTCAAATGTCAAGATTCAGAGTTGTTGAAGTGGCCCTGTGACGCTGGGTCTGGTCATTTTAACCTGTGATGGTTAGTGTTGGGGAGGTATCCTGGGGATACTTGTAGCCTACCAATACTGGGTAGTGAGTACACAGAGCTCCATATTCAGAGAAATGTATGACTAGATTAGGCAGAACGTTCTGCTGCGTTCTGCCTGGTTTCAGGCTGAGGCAGAACGTTCTGTTGTTTTCTGTCTGATTTCAGGCTAAGGCAGAAAGTGACCTGGAGCCTGGAACACCCTTTTCAGTTCTGTTCACTGTGACAACCAACGGGACAGGCGGATCCTTCACCATCCGGGCCACAAACGACCGGGGGTTCCCCTCCTCTTCCCCTACAGACCTGACGCTAGTGACCGGGGTCAGTGCCAATGGTACAGTGACTCTCACGGCGCCCGCCAACACCGTGTCGGGCACTGACGTCACCCTGACTATCGAGGCTGAGTCTCCCGGGGCCACCGACACCAACTACGCCGTCCTGCGCCTCACAGTGGTTTCACCAGTAACTCTGATGTTTTTTCTCTGTTCTGGGTGTAGTGGTAGAATTACAGTAGCCTGGTCCCAGATCTGTTTGTGCCAACATTCCACTCCTTGTCATGACAAGGAGTAGCAAGGAATGGAATGATGGCACAAACAGACTGGTACCCAGGCTAGAATTACATCAAGGATTAAAAGGAAAACTCATGTCTTTCCTCCAGGGTTAGTGTTGTAATTGTTTGTAAAGTCTTTTTAGATATGTGTCAGACCCCAGGTAGACTTGCTAACGTCATGGCGTCAGCTAATGGGGATCCTTATAAAAATGTCATTCTTTCCCCTCCCTTACAGGTGACAGATGTCAGCCGTCCGGTGTGCGATATGGTCAGCGTAACAGCTAATTGTTCTGACGACTGCAGCCTGTCCGTGTGGGAGCTCTCTGCCAACCTGACGGACGGCAATGGGACGGGCATCGAGCACGTCACTCTGCGCCAGGGCAACGGAACCCTCAACACCACCACGGTGAAGGGCGCTGGGAATTGGACCGTGACTCTGGCAGCCTACAGCGCCTCCTGCTGTTCCCCGGAGGTAGAGCTGGTGGCGGTGGACGGCGCGGGGAACGTGGGAACCTGTTTCAGGTCCATCAGAGTCACAGTGGATACCACTGTCCAGCCACCAGTCACCAATGCTACCACTAAGAACAGCATCACCGTGACTACAGCTAAAGTTGCCACCGCCGCCACCGCCGCCGCCGTGAGCAGCAGCCATCCTCTGTCCCTCTCCTCGTATCTCTGTTCCATCATGTTGGTCTCTGTCACACTCGTTTTGAGCCTCTAGTGTCACGGTGTGACTTCTGGTCTTGAAAGATTCTCTGTTATAATACTGTCTGGTAACTTTCCATTATTGTGTCAATTCTAATAATAAATGCCATTTTAGCAGATGTGTTCAGCAGAAGTGTCTTACAGTAATGCATGCATACATTTTATGTAAAGGTGGTCCTGGGAATTGAACCCACTATCCTGGTGTTGCAAGCGCAATGCTACCAACTGAGCTACTGAGGTCTAAGGCCATGCGGCTTTGTGTCTTTTCGATGGACCTCGTGTCATCTGTGCTGAGTGTACCAAAACAAAGTGCCAAGGCAGTCTCTAAAAGGCATCCTGCAGGGACGGAGGCTGGGTTGAAAAAAACACAATAATAATAATAATAATAATAATAATAATATAATAGGACAAAACACAGATCACGACAAGACAAACAACACTACATGAAGAGAGACCTAAAGACAACAACATGGCAAGGCAGTAACACAAGACAAACAACACTACATGAAGAGAGACCTAAAGACAACAACATGGCAAGGCAGTAACACATGACAACACAACACTACATGAAGAGAGACCTAAAGACAACAACATGGCAAGGCAGTAACACAAGAAAAACAACACTACATGAAGAGAGACCTAAAGACAACAACATGGCAAGGCAGTAACACAAGACAAACAACACTACATGAAGAGAGACCTAAAGACAACAACATGGCAAGGCAGTAACACATGACAACACAACACTACATGAAGAGAGACCTAAAGACAACAACATGGCAAGGCAGCAACACAAGACAAACAACACAACATGAAGAGAGACCTAAAGACAACAACATGGCAAGGCAGTAACACAAGACAAACAACACTACATGAAGAGAGACCTAAAGACAACAACATGGCAAGGCAGCAACACAAGACAAACAACACTACATGAAGAGAGACCTAAAGACAACATGGCAAGGCAGCAACACATGACAACACAACACTACATGAAGAGAGACCTAAAGACAACAACATGGCAAGGCAGCAACACATGACAGCACAACACTACATGAAGAGAGACCTAAAGACAACAACATGGCAAGGCAGCAACACATGGCAGCACAACACTACATGAAGAGAGACCTAAAGACAACAACATGGCAAGGCAGTAACACAAGACAAACAACACTACATGAAGAGAGACCTAAAGACAACAACATGGCAAGGCAGCAACACATGGCAGCACAACACTACATGAAGAGAGACCTAAAGACAACAACATGGCAAGGCAGCAACACATGACAGCACAACACTACATGAAGAGAGACCTAAAGACAACAACATGGCAAGGCAGCAACACATGGCAGCACAACACTACATAAAGAGAGACCTAAAGACAACAACATGGCAAGGCAGTAGCACAAGACAAACAACACTACATGAAGAGAGACCTAAAGACAACAACATGGCAAGGCAGCAACACATGGCAGCACAACACTACATGAAGAGAGACCTAAAGACAACAACATGACAAGGCAGCAACACATGGCAGCACAACACTACATGAAGAGAGACCTAAAGACAACAACATGGCAAGGCAGTAACACAAGACAAACAACACTACATGAAGAGAGACCTAAAGACAACAACATGGCAAGGCAGTAACACAAGACAAACAACACTACATGAAGAGAGACCTAAAGACAACAAAATGGCAAGGCAGTAACACAAGACAAACAACACTACATGAAGAGAGACCTAAAGACAACAACATGGCAAGGCAGTAACACATGACAACACAACACTACATGAAGAGAGACCTAAAGACAACAACATGGCAAGCAGCAACACAAGACAAACAACACAACATGAAGAGAGACCTAAAGACAACAACATGGCAAGGCAGCAACACAAGACAAACAACACTACATGAAGAGAGACCTAAAGACAACAACATGGCAAGGCAGTAACACATGACAACACAACACTACATGAAGAGAGACCTAAAGACAACAACATGGCAAGGCAGCAACACAAGACAAACAACACAACATGAAGAGAGACCTAAAGACAACAACATGGCAAGGCAGCAACACATGACAACACAACACTACATGAAGAGAGACCTAAAGACAACAACATGGCAAGGCAGTAACACATGGCAGCACAACACTATATGAAGAGAGACCTAAAGACAACAACATGGCAAGGCAGTAACACAAGACAAACAACACTACATGAAGAGAGACCTAAAGACAACAACATGGCAAGGCAGCAACACATGGCAGCACAACACTACATGAAGAGAGACCTAAAGACAACAACATGGCAAGGCAGTAACACAAGACAAACAACACTACATGAAGAGAGACCTAAAGACAACAACATGGCAAGGCAGCAACACATGGCAGCACAACACTACATGAAGAGAGACCTAAAGACAACAATATGGCAAGGCAGCAACACATGGCAGCACAACACTACATGAAGAGAGACCTAAAGACAACAACATGGCAAGGCAGTAACACAAGACAAACAACACTACATGAAGAGAGACCTAAAGACAACAACATGGCAAGGCAGTAACACATGACAAACAACACTACATGAAGAGAGACCTAAAGACAACAAAATGGCAAGGCAGCAACACAAGACAAACAACACTACATGAAGAGAGACCTAAAGACAACAACATGGCAAGGCAGTAACACATGACAACACAACACTACATGAAGAGAGACCTAAAGACAACAACATGGCAAGCAGCAACACAAGACAAACAACACAACATGAAGAGAGACCTAAAGACAACAACATGGCAAGGCAGCAACACAAGACAAACAACACTACATGAAGAGAGACCTAAAGACAACAACATGGCAAGGCAGTAACACATGACAACACAACACTACATGAAGAGAGACCTAAAGACAACAACATGGCAAGGCAGCAACACAAGACAAACAACACAACATGAAGAGAGACCTAAAGACAACAACATGGCAAGGCAGCAACACATGACAACACAACACTACATGAAGAGAGACCTAAAGACAACAACATGGCAAGGCAGTAACACATGGCAGCACAACACTACATGAAGAGAGACCTAAAGACAACAACATGGCAAGGCAGCAACACATGGCAGCACAACACTACATGAAGAGAGACCTAAAGACAACAACATGGCAAGGCAGTAACACATGGCAGCACAACACTACATGAAGAGAGACCTAAAGACAACAACATGACAAGGCAGCAACACATGACAACACAACACTACATGAAGAGAGACCTAAAGACAACAACATGGCAAGGCAGCAACACAAGACAAACAACACTACATGAAGAGAGACCTAAAGACAACAGCATGGCAAGGCAGCAACACAAGACAAACAACACTACATGAAGAGAGACCTAAAGACAACAACATGGCAAGGCAGCAACACAAGACAAACAACACTACATGAAGAGAGACCTAAAGACAACAACATGGCAAGGCAGCAACACAAGACAAACAACACTACATGAAGAGAGACCTAAAGACAACAACATGGCAAGGCAGCAACACATGACAAACAACACTACATGAAGAGAGACCTAAAGACAACAACATGGCAAGGCAGTAACACATGACAACACAACACTACATGAAGAGAGACCTAAAGACAACAACATGGCAAGGCAGTAACACATGACAACACAACACTACATGAAGAGAGACCTAAAGACAACAACATGGCAAGCAGCAACACAAGACGAACAACACAACATGAAGAGAGACCTAAAGACAACAACATGGCAAGGCAGCAACACAAGACAAACAACACTACATGAAGAGAGACCTAAAGACAACAACATGGCAAGGCAGTAACACATGACAACACAACACTACATGAAGAGAGACCTAAAGACAACAACATGGCAAGGCAGCAACACATGGCAGCACAAGATGGTAGCAGCACAACATGGTAGCAGCACAACATGGTAGCAGCACAACATGGTAGCAGAGCGAAGGGCAAGAAGGTAGAGACAACAACATGGCAAGGCAGTAACACATGACAACACAACATGGTAGCAGCACAACATGGTAGCAGCACAACATGGTAGCAGCACAACATGACAACAACATGGCAAGGCAGCAACACATGGCAGCACAACATGGTAGCAGCACAACATGGTAGCAGCACAACATGGTAGCAGCACAACATGATAGCAGCACAACATGGTAGCAGAGCAAAGGGCAAGAAGGTAGAGTCAACAATTCATCAGGCAAAGCAGCTACAAGTGCCAGTAAGAGTGTCCATGATTTAGTCTTTGATTGAAGAGATTGAGATAAAACTGTCCAGTTTGAGTGTTTGTTGCAGCTCGTTCTAGCTGCAGCGAAATGCATATGGTATTGATAAGTAATCAAAAAAAATCATAATGTATGTTGATATCACTGTCATTTCTTATTGGTCTATAGCCATAAAGGCGGGCATTATTAGGTATCAATAAGACACTCTACTTCCTAATGTTCTCTGCTTAGTTACTCATGAATCAATATGTAAATATTGATTCTCTTTTGTAATGTCAGTCCTCAATAATGTGAGACATATTCCTCCAAAGGCCAATAAAATTAACTGAAGAAGTAAAAACAATAGTTTTAATTGGACCATAAACTTCATAGACCTTCTAATGTGTTTGTACTGTCCCTTCAGTCTAATTGCAGCAAGTGTAAAGTGTTGCGTTTTGTCGCCCTCTAGCGGCACTGCGTGTAGGTGCATGCAGTACATCTCAGCACAACACTGGCCTGGAGAAGCACGCAGCTGTCGAGCCGAAGGAGGACAGATAGTTTGTGACGGAGTGGCAGTTTCCGTTGTGTCGCTGACTGAAGGAGTAGCACATGGATTTTGTCTGCCTGTTACCCTTAACCAGGATAGTTTAGGAAATGGCTACCAAATTGTGACCGCAGGCTTGTAAGGAAAGCCAATTGGTCCATATGGGGCTATCTGTTTGAAAAAGTTTTTTAAAAAGTATTTAGGCATGTCTGACGGTTTGTAGTAGAATATAGTTCACAATCACCACAGGTCGTCTTAAGTTTTAATGTGAGCCACTATCCCACTCTCCCTCTTCAGGTGCTTGTGTAGAACAGCCTGGCCCGTGACCAGCTGTCCCCGACGCGCGGTCCCAGCACAATCTATGGCTCTTCCACCCTCACGCGAGAGATAGCCCGACACGGACAGGACTCTTTCGAAAATAGACCGGACAGCTTTGACCCCCCTCTCCTATCCCCCCCACACACCCTCCCTTCAAACCCACTCCCTTCTCTCTCCGCTGAGGAGCGTCGTAGTTGTACCTCGCTCCCCGTTCGCAAAGCCCGCACCGACTGTACCAAACTGGACCACAGAGAACCAGATAAAGCATTCCAATAAGCAGGGAGCGTTACCGAGAACAGAAAACTACCAAGGGAAGGGTAATTCGGAGGTCAAACGACAGTGGCGATCCCCATCAAATACCGAGCTGATTGGGTGAGCTGAATGAATTGCCTTAAACCAGCCGTGTTTTAATATCGTTAATAGTCGTCGATGCAGTTGAATGGACAGCTTTTATCGCATTGCCAGTGTGTGCATAGTAATGCTGGGAAAGTCATAGATTGTGACTGCGCACTTTTTCTCCGGACAGTGGCGATCTTTAAATTGTGATTGCTGAATTAAATGGAGCACGTTATGCAAGGGAGGGGGGAGGATTTACCACCCGCTCCCCCCTCTCTCCCTATAGGGGTGAAATTATTAGGCTACTGGTTCAGGTTTCCAGATGTGTTTGTGTGTGTGTGTGTGTCCATACGCGCACAAGGAGTTTGTGTCTGTATGTGCCGATATTATTGTTATTGACAGATCAGGGAGATCGGTATCATTATACTCTTTGGGATGATTATGCCCTCTCCCCGGAGCCCCAGGGAGGTAGGGGTGGGGGGGTTGGAAGGGACAGTTTGACATGTCTATATTAGGTGACCATGTCATTCTTTCACCCTGTCTCGAGAGCCATGCCATGCGCCAGGGCAGAGCACAAAAAAATAAGAGCTGTGGCCTATCGGAACACACACACACAGACAGACAGACAGACAGACTGACTGGAATATTACAAACAAACGGAACTTGTCTATACAGTAATGGAACTAGTTTAATTAACTGGTTGTAAGTCGCTCTGGATACGCACGTTTGCTAGGTGACTATATTTTGAATGTAATGTAAATTAAACTTTTATTTCTGGGATATTAACGAACAAGAAAGCTATGCATTCCTATATTTTAACTTTGAACCGTTTGTTTTTAAAGAATAGGCCTAATTTATTACAGTGTTACAAACTGTTGAATAACAAGACAAATGTCCCTAAAGATCTCAGTAACAACGATGGATCCTTGTTTAAAGAGAACCTATTGTGATGGAGTTGGGTAACTAAGAGGGGATCATGTCTGTGTAAGAGTAAACATTTCCTGTTAGCATTATGTTCAACAGCGTGGTTTCTACTGGGGTTGAATGGCGGGAACCCGGTTACCGAGATTTACCGTCATTTTCTGCCCAAAACCACTTCCTTTTCCCGGGATAAATAACTTCAAGGAAAGGGGAAATTATAATAAATGATTTATATGAACAGCATAACGTTAAATTGAATTGTTAAATGATATACAATGTCTAAGTATGGCTTCTCTACGGCCTCTGCATGATGAATCAACGCTCAGGGTGGGGACAGACAGTACAACGCATGTAGACCTGTCATCTCATCTTGGTAACTTTTTGTTCTTGTGACAAATCAAATCAAATTGTATTAGTCACATGCGCAGAATACAACAGGTGTAGTAGACCTTACAGTGAAATGATTACTTACAAGCCCCTAACCAACAATGCAGTTTTATAAAGACAGAAACAAATACAGATAAGAATAAGAAATTAAAGTAACAAGTAATTAAGGAGCAGTAAAATAACAATAGTGAGGCTATATACAGGGTATTACAGTACAGAGTCAATGTGGAGGCTATATACAGGGTGTTACAGTACAGAGTCAATGTGGAGGCTATATACAGGGTATTACAGTACAGAGTCAATGTGGAGGCTATATACAGGGTATTACAGTACAGAGTCAATGTGGAGGCTATATACAGGGTGTTACAGTACAGAGTCAATGTGGAGGCTATATACAGGGTATTACGGTACAGAGTTAATGTGGAGGCTATATACAGGGTGTTACGGTACAGAGTCAATGTGAAGGCTATATACAGGGTGTTACGGTACAGAGTTAATGTGGAGGCTATATACAGGGTATTACAGTACAGAGTCAATGTGGAGGCTATATACAGGGTGTTACAGTACAGAGTCAATGTGGAGGCTATATACAGGGTATTACAGTACAGAGTTAATGTGGAGGCTATATACAGGGTGTTACGGTACAGAGTCAATGTGAAGGCTATATACAGGGTGTTACGGTACAGAGTTAATGTGGAGGCTATATACAGGGTGTTACGGTACAGAGTCAATGTGGAGGCTATATACAGGGTGTTACGGTACAGAGTTAATGTGGAGACTATATACAGGGTATTACGGTACAGAGTTAATGTGGAGGCTATATACAGGGTGTTACGGTACAGAGTTAATGTGGAGGCTATATACAGGGTATTACGGTACAGAGTTAATGTGGAGGCTATATACAGGGTGTTACGGTACAGAGTCAATGTGGAGGCTATATACAGGGTATTACGGTACAGAGTCAATGTGGAGGCTATATACAGGGGGTACCGGTACAGAGTCAATGTGGAGGCTATATACAGGGGGTACCGGTACAGAGTCAATGTGGAGGCTATATACAGGGGGTACCGGTACAGAGTCAATGTGGAGGCTATATACAGGGGGTACCGGTACAGAGTCAATGTGGAGGCTATATACAGGGGGGTACCGGTACAGAGTCAATGTGGAGGCTATATACAGGGGGTACCGGTACAGAGTCAATGTGGTGGCTATATACAGGGGGTACCGGTACAGAGTCAATGTGGAGGCTATATACAGGGGGTACCGGTACAGAGTCAATGTGGAGGCTATATACAGGGGGTACCGGTACAGAGTCAATGTGGTGGCTATATACAGGGGGTACCGGTACAGAGTCAATGTGGAGGCTATATACAGGGGGTACCGGTACAGAGTCAATGTGGAGGCTATATACAGGGTATTACGGTACAGAGTCAATGTGGAGGCTATATACAGGGGGTACCGGTACAGAGTCAATGTGGAGGGTATATACAGGGTGTTACAGTACAGAGTCAATGTGGAGGCTATATACAGGGTATTACGGTACAGAGTCAATGTGGAGGCTATATACAGGGGGTACCGGTACAGAGTCAATGTGGAGGCTATATACAGGGTGTTACAGTACAGAGTCAATGTGGAGGCTATATACAGGGGGTACCGATACAGAGTCAATGTGGAGGCTATATACAGGGGTACCGATACAGAGTCATGTGGAGGCTATATACAGGGTGTTACGGTACAGAGTCAATGTGGAGGCTATATACAGGGTGTTACGGTACAGAGTCAATGTGGAGGCTATATACAGGGTGTTACGGTACAGAGTCAATGTGGAGGCTATATACAGGGGGTACCGATACAGAGTCAATGTGGAGGCTATATACAGGGGGGTACCGATACAGAGTCAATGTGGAGGCTATATACAGGGTGTTACGGTACAGAGTCAATGTGGAGGCTATATACAGGGGGTACCGATACAGAGTCAATGTGGAGGCTATATACAGGGGTACCGATACAGAGTCAATGTGGAGGCTATATACAGGGTGTTACGGTACAGAGTCAATGTGGAGACTATATACAGGGGGTACTGGTACAGAGTCAATGTGGAGGCTATATACAGGGTATTACAGTACAGAGTCAATGTGGAGGCTATATACAGGGTGTTACAGTACAGAGTCAATGTGGAGGCTATATACAGGGTATTACAGTACAGAGTTAATGTGGAGGCTATATACAGGGTATTACAGTACAGAGTCAATGTGGAGGCTATATACAGGGTATTACAGTACAGAGTCAATGTGGAGGCTATATACAGGGTGTTACAGTACAGAGTCAATGTGGAGGCTATATACAGGGTATTACAGTACAGAGTCAATGTGGAGGCTATATACAGGGTGTTACAGTACAGAGTCAATGTGGAGGCTATATACAGGGTATTACAGTACAGAGTTAATGTGGAGGCTATATACAGGGTGTTACGGTACAGAGTCAATGTGAAGGCTATATACAGGGTGTTACGGTACAGAGTTAATGTGGAGGCTATATACAGGGTGTTACGGTACAGAGTCAATGTGGAGGCTATATACAGGGTGTTACGGTACAGAGTTAATGTGGAGGCTATATACAGGGTGTTACGGTACAGAGTTAATGTGGAGACTATATACAGGGTATTACGGTACAGAGTTAATGTGGAGGCTATATACAGGGTGTTACGGTACAGAGTTAATGTGGAGGCTATATACAGGGTATTACGGTACAGAGTTAATGTGGAGGCTATATACAGGGTGTTACGGTACAGAGTCAATGTGGAGGCTATATACAGGGTATTACGGTACAGAGTCAATGTGGAGGCTATATACAGGGGGTACCGGTACAGAGTCAATGTGGAGGGCTATATACAGGGGGTACCGGTACAGAGTCAATGTGGAGGCTATATACAGGGGGTACCGGTACAGAGTCAATGTGGAGGCTATATACAGGGGGTACCGGTACAGAGTCAATGTGGAGGCTATATACAGGGGGTACCGGTACAGAGTCAATGTGGAGGCTATATACAGGGGGTACCGGTACAGAGTCAATGTGGTGGCTATATACAGGGGGTACCGGTACAGAGTCAATGTGGAGGCTATATACAGGGGGTACCGGTACAGAGTCAATGTGGAGGCTATATACAGGGGGTACCGGTACAGAGTCAATGTGGTGGCTATATACAGGGGGTACCGGTACAGAGTCAATGTGGAGGCTATATACAGGGGGTACCGGTACAGAGTCAATTTGGAGGCTATATACAGGGTATTACGGTACAGAGTCAATGTGGAGGCTATATACAGGGGGTACCGGTACAGAGTCAATGTGGAGGGTATATACAGGGTGTTACAGTACAGAGTCAATGTGGAGGCTATATACAGGGTATTACGGTACAGAGTCAATGTGGAGGCTATATACAGGGGGTACCGGTACAGAGTCAATGTGGAGGCTATATACAGGGTGTTACAGTACAGAGTCAATGTGGAGGCTATATACAGGGGGTACCGATACAGAGTCAATGTGGAGGCTATATACAGGGGGTACCGATACAGAGTCAATGTGGAGGCTATATACAGGGTGTTACGGTACAGAGTCAATGTGGAGGCTATATACAGGGTGTTACGGTACAGAGTCAATGTGGAGGCTATATACAGGGTGTTACGGTACAGAGTCAATGTGGAGGCTATATACAGGGGGTACCGATACAGAGTCAATGTGGAGGCTATATACAGGGGGTACCGATACAGAGTCAATGTGGAGGCTATATACAGGGTGTTACGGTACAGAGTCAATGTGGAGGCTATATACAGGGGGTACCGATACAGAGTCAATGTGGAGGCTATATACAGGGGGTACCGATACAGAGTCAATGTGGAGGCTATATACAGGGTGTTACGGTACAGAGTCAATGTGGAGACTATATACAGGGGGTACTGGTACAGAGTCAATGTGGAGGCTATATACAGGGGGTACCGGTACAGAGTCAATGTGGAGGCTATATACAGGGGGTACCGGTACAGAGTCAATGTGGAGGCTATATACAGGGTATTACAGTACAGAGTCAATGTGGAGGCTATATACAGGGTATTACAGTACAGAGTCAATGTGGAGGCTATATACAGGGTATTACAGTACAGAGTCAATGTGGAGGCTATATACAGGGTATTACAGTACAGAGTCAATGTGGAGGCTATATACAGGGTGTTACGGTACAGAGTCAATGTGGAGGATATATACAGGGGGTACCAGTACAAAGTCAATGTGGAGGCTATATACAGGGTGTTACAGTACAGAGTCAATGTGGAGGATATATACAGGGTGTTACGGTACAGAGTCAATGTGGAGGATATATACAGGGGGTACCAATACAAAGTCAATGTGGAGGCTATATACAGGGGGTTCTCGGTACAGAGTCAATGTGGAGGCTATATACAGGGGGTACCGGTACAGAGTGTGGGGGGGCACCAGTTAGTTGAGGTAATTGAGGTAATATGTACATGTAGGTAGAGTTATTAGAGTTAAGAGAGTTAGAGTTAAGTGACTATGCATAGATGACAACAACAGAGAGTAGCAGCAGTGTAAAAGGGGGGGGAATGCAAATAGTCTGGGTAGCCATTTGATAAGGTGTTCAGGAGTTTTATGGCTTGGGGTAGAAGCTGTTTAGAAGCCTCTTGGACCTAGACTTGGCGCTCCGGTACTGCTTACCATGTGGTAGCGGAGAGAACAGTCTATGACTAGGGTGGCTGGAGTCTTTGACAATTTATAGGGCTTTCCTCTGACACCGCCTGGTATAGAGGTCCTGGATGGCAGGAAGCTTGGCCCCAGTTATGTACTGGGCCGTTCGCACTACCCTCTGTAGCGCCTTGTGTTTGGAGGCCGAGCAGTTGCCATACCAGGCAGTGATGCAACCAGTCAGGATGCTCTCGATGTTGCAGCTGTAGAACCTTTTGAGGATCTGAGGACCCATGCCAAATCTTTTCAGTCTCATGAGGGGGAATAGGGGGAATAGGTAATAGGTCACTTTGTTTTTTAATTGTAAAGATTATATTTGTATTTTCTTTCAGCTGCAGAATTTTAAAACTGCCACGAATAACCATTCAGATGGTGGTAGACTATAGCAGTTATTAATTCAGACCAATAACCATTCAGATGGTGGAGGACTATAGCAGTTATTAATTCAGACCCAGAACCATTCAGATGGTGGAGGACTATAGCAGTTATTAATTCAGACCCAGAACCATTCAGATGGTGGAGGACTATAGCAGTTATTAATTCAGACCCAGAACCATTCAGATGGTGGAGGACTATAGCAGTTATTAATTCAGACCAATAACCATTCAGATGGTGGAGGACTATAGCAGTTATTAATTCAAACCAATAACCATTCAGATGGTGGAGGACTATAGCAGTTATTAATTCAGACCCAGAACCATTCAGATGGTGGTAGACTATAGCAGTTATTAATTCAGACCCAGAACCATTCAGATGGTGGTAGACTATAGCAGTTATTAATTCAGACCAATAACCATTCAGATGGTGGTAGACTATAGCAGTTATTAATTCATACCCAGAACCATTCAGATGGTGGTAGACTATAGCAGTTATTAATTCAGACCAATAACCATTCAGATGGTGGTAGACTATAGCAGTTATTAATTCAGACCAATAACCATTCAGATGGTGGTAGACTATAGCAGTTATTTATTCAGACCAATAACCATTCAGATGGTGGTAGACTATAGCAGTTATTAATTCAGACCCATAACCATTCAGATGGCGGTAGACTATAGCAGTTATTTATTCAGACCCATAACCATTCAGATGGTGGTAGACTATAGCAGTTATTAATTCAGACCCATAACCATTCAGACCCATAACCATTCAGATGATCTAAAAGCTAGGCAATAAATGTCCCCTCCCCAAAGTTGATTTATTGCAGAATATTGGAGTAGTCTCTTATCTTCCACACTCCCCTGCAGAGTTCTGTCTTAGTCACACATTGAGTGAGTGAATGAGAAAACAACTGTGGAACACTTCTAAAACTATATCATGAAAATATATGTTGTTAATCTGTAGTCTAGGACCCTATAAATGTAAGGAGGACTATTAATATAACATAAGCATAATCAATTATTCTAATACATCAAACATTTGAACAGCCCCAAATCATGACCGCTACGTGAATCTATTGTCCCTCCATCAGGTCCCACTGGCCTGGTACTCAGCGCTCTGTTGTCCCTCCATCAGGTCCTAATGGCCTGGTACTCAGGGCTCTATTGTCCCTCCATCAGGTCCTAATGGCCTGGTACTCAGGGCTCTATTGTCCCTCCATCAGGTCCTAATGGTCTGCTACTCAGGGCTCTCTTGTCCCTCCATCAGGTCCTAATGGCCTGGTACTCAGGGCTCTATTGTCCCTCTAACCACTCTGACATCAATGCAAATGCAATTGAAAATCAAATCAAGCACTTCCTGAGAGCCCTGGCTTTTAGAGTTTGAGCTGAATTGGATCACAAGTTTCTCCTCATAGCTGGTTGATGCATGGAATGAAATTTGCACCCCCACACCATCAGACCTCCTCCTCCATGCTTCACGGTGGGAAACACATGTGGAGGTCATATGTTCACCTACTCTGCCGCTCACAAAGACACGGTGGTTGGAACCAAAAATCTCACATTTGGACTCATCACACCAAAGGACAGATTTCCACTGGTCTAATGTCCATTGCTTGTGTTTCTTGGCCCAAGCAAGTCTCTTCTTATTATTGGTGTCCTTTAGTAGTGGTTTCTTTGCAGCAAATCTTTGTAGCAATTCACGCAGTCTCCTCTGAACAGTTGATGTTGAGATGTGTCTGTTACTTGAACTCTGCGAAGCATTTATTTGGGCTACAGTTAGGTGCAGTTATTCTAATGAACTTATCCTCTGCAGCAGAGGTAACTCTGGGTCTTCCTTTCCTGTGGTTGTCCTCATGAGAGCCAGTTTCATCATAGCGCTTGTTGGTTTTGTGACTGCACTTGAAAAAACTTTCAATATTCTTGAAATGTTACATATTGACTCAAGTCCTAAAGTAATGATGGACGGTTGTTGCTCTTTGCTTATTTGAGCTGTTCTTGCCATAATATGGACTTGGTATTTTACCAAATAGGGCTATCTACTGTATACCACCCATACCTTGTCACAACACAACTGATTGGCTCAAATGTAATAAGAAGGAAACAAATTCCACAACTTAACTTTTAAAAAGGCACACCTGTTAATTGAAATGCATTCCAGGTCACTACCTCATGAAGCTGGTTGAGAGAATGCCAAGAGTGTGCAAATATGTCAGCAAGGCAAAGGGTGGCTATTTTGAAGATCCTAAAATATAAAATACATTTTGACTTATTTAACACTTTTTTGGTTACTACATGATTCCATATGTGTTATTTCATAGTTTGAGGTCTTCACTTTTATTCTACAATGTAGAAAATAGTCAAAATAAAGAAAAACCCTTGATTGAGTAGATGTGTCCAAACTTTTGACTGGTACTGTATATATAGTGTAACATTTGGATGCAAACTCAAAATGTAATACATTTCAACTCTATATATGACATGGTATAGGTGGCTTATTTTAAGCCCATAACCATGTGTGTGAGTTGTATACCTTTGTACAACACGATAGTTTCATCAGCTGTGAGATGTCTGTGTTGTGACAAAACTGCACATTTTAGAGTAACATTTTATTGTCCCCAGCACAAGGTGCACCTGTGTAATGACCATGCTGTTAAATCAGTGTCTTGCTATGCCACACCTGTCAATTGGATGGATTATCTTGACAAAGGAGAAATGCTCACTAACAGGGATGTAAACAAAATTGTGCACAAAATCCGAGAGAAATCAGCTTTTTGTGCGTATGGAACATTTCTGGGATCTTTTATTTCAGCTCATGAAACATGGGACCAACACTTTACATGTTCCGTATACATCACAGAAGACTGAAATATAACAAAACCGTTTGACATAGAAACACCAGAATTTCCCTGAAAAAATGAAAAATATGAAAAATATGGACCCATGAAATAATATTCCACCCATGAGACCTCTAGGTCATTCAACCACAGGAAAGGGCTACCCAATCCTGTGAACGGGTTCGGCAACTCCGGTGTCTATACTTCAACAGCAAAGTTAGATAAGAAGTGTTGCTTTGAAAAAAATGTCATTCCTGTTCATCATGTTAAGTTCGTACACTATAAATAAAGATGTTCCTTGAATATTTTTGCCTATGACATATTCTAATATACATTTTAGAGCATTATTATTTACCTATCCCAACACTGCCGCCTCTACACTCTAACCACTACCTTGACGCCCCGTGTATCCTCTCAATGGAGGAGGAGAGATCAGTCGGATGATTCACATGATACAAGACGTATATTCATCATAAATTATGGAATGATTGATTAAATGATTGATTGATGGAAATTGCATTTCTGAGATTGTCAATCCCCCCCCCCCCCCCACCTCCATCTTTGTCTTACCCTCTCCCACTCAACTTTATCTCTCCCCCCGACCCCTCCCTCCCTCGTCTCTATAGCGATGAGTCGCAGCATCGTACGACAGAGTAAGTTCCGACACGTCTTTGGCCAGGCGGTGAAGACGGAGCAAAACTACGATGACATACGCGTTTCCAAGGTGACGTGGGACAGCTCGTTCTGTGCCGTCAACCCAAAGTTCCTGGCCGTCATCGTGGAGTCCAGTGGCGGCGGAGCCTTCCTCGTCCTGCCCCTCTCTAAGGTCAGTCAGCTCTTTAAAGGAGCAACCAACAGTTTAAACTAATAGCAAAGCAGCAACCCTACCACTTCTTTTGGTTAACAGCTGAGGGATGGAGGTCAAGGGTATCTGTTCTTGACCTTTACCTGTATTTGAAAGCAAGTCTATGGGCCGACAGACAAAGCCACTAGTAAAACTATTTTAACGTTATAGCCACTGCTAACCAAAAATGGGATAGGATAGGGAAAACTCACAATATGTCAAAAAATGTGTGACCCATTGAAATCAACTCAACGACAGGGATCAGGATTCAACCAGAACACAATGTGCTAACGTCGCTACGCCTCTAATGCCTCTGTGTGTGTGCGTGTGTGTGTGTGTGTACAGTAATCTCTACGCCCCTACTGTCTGTGTGTGTGTGTGTGTGTGTGTGTGTACAGTAATCTCTACGCCCCTACTGTCTGTCTGTGTGTGTGTGTGTGTGTGTGTGTGTGTGTGTGTGTGTGTGTGTGTGTGTGTGTGTGTGTGTGTGTGTGTGTGTGTGTGTGTACAGTCATCTCTACGCCCCTGAGCCTCACCTTTCACCCTTATAGGGGTCTTCTCTCTAGTGGTTGCTTTGTTCACCAGAGCAAAGTTCTGCCACCTGTTTCATTCCACAGGGAAGAACACACAGAAACAATAGAACTACAGGGAATAAGTATAGCTTCATACGTATATATAAATAAGTATAGATAAATAAGTATAGCTAGATAAATAAGTATAGATAAATAAGTATAGCTAGATAAATAAGTATAGATAAATAAGTATAGATAAATAAGTATAGCTAGATAAATAAGTATAGATAAATAAGTATAGCTAGATAAATAAGTATAGCTTCATACGTATATATAAATAAGTATAGATAAATAAGTATAGCTAGATAAATAAGTATAGCTTCATAAGTATATTTAAATAAGTATAGATAAATAAGTATAGCTTCATAAGTATAGATAAATAAGTATAGCTATATAAATAAGTATAGATGAATAAGTATATTTAAATAAGTATAGATGAATAAGTATAGCTACATAAGTATAGATGAATAAGTATAGCTACATAAGTATAGATTAATAAGTATAGCTACATAAGTATAGATTAATAAGTATAGCTACATAAGTATAGATTAATAAGTATAGCTACATAAGTATAGATTAATAAGTATAGCTACATAAGTATAGATTAATAAGTATAGCTACATAAGTATAGATTAATAAGTATAGCTACATAAGTATAGATTAATAAGTATAGCTACATAAGTATAGATTAATAAGTATAGCTACATAAGTATAGATTAATAAGTATAGCTACATAAGTATAGATTAATAAGTATAGCTATATAAATAAGTATAGCTAGATAAGTATGGCTACATAAGTATAGATTAATAAGTATAGCTACATAAGTATAGATTAATAAGTATAGCTACATAAGTATAGATTAATAAGTATAGCTATATAAATAAGTATAGCTAGATAAGTATGGCTACATAAGTATAGCTACATAAGTATAGCTACATAAGTATAGCTACATAAGTATAGCTACATAAGTACAGCTACATGGGCTCCCGAGTGGCACAGTGGTCTAAGGCACTGCATCTCAGTGCTAGAGGTATCACTACAGACCCTGGTTCGATTCCAGGCTGTATCACAACCGGCCGTGCTTGGGAGTCCCATAGAGTGGCGCACAATTGGCCCAACATTTTTACATGAGATTTTAGTCATTTAGCATACACTCTTATCCAGAGAGACTTACAGTTAGTGCATTCATCTCATAGCTAGGTGAGACAACCACATCATTCATCTCAAGGTAGCTAGGTGAGACAACCACATCATTCACCTCAAGGTAGCTAGGTGAGACAACCACATCATTCATCTCAAGGTAGCCAGGTGAGACAACCACATCATTCATCTCAAGGTAGCCAGGTAAGGCAACCACATCATTCACCTCAAGGTAGCCAGGTAAGGCAACCACATCATTCATCTCAAGGTAGCCAGGTAAGGCAACCACATCATTCATCTCAAGGTAGCCAGGTAAGGCAACCACATCATTCATCTCAAGGTAGCCAGGTAAGGCAACCACATCATTCATCTCAAGGTAGCCAGGTAAGGCAACCACATCATTCATCTCAAGGTAGCCAGGTAAGGCAACCACATCATTCATCTCAAGGTAGCCAGGTGAGACAACCACATCATTCATCTCAAGGTAGCCAGGTAAGGCAACCACATCATTCACCTCAAGGTAGCCAGGTGAGACAACCACATCATTCATCTCAAGGTAGCCAGGTAAGGCAACCACATCATTCATCTCAAGGTAGCCAGGTAAGGCAACCACATCATTCATCTCAAGGTAGCCAGGTGAGACAACCACATCATTCATCTCAAGGTAGCCAGGTAAGGCAACCACATCATTCACCTCAAGGTAGCTAGGTGAGACAACCACATCATTCATCTCAAGGTAGCCAGGTAAGGCAACCACATCATTCATCTCAAGGTAGCCAGGTAAGGCAACCACATCATTCATCTCAAGGTAGCCAGGTGAGACAACCACATCATTCATCTCAAGGTAGCCAGGTAAGGCAACCACATCATTCACCTCAAGGTAGCCAGGTAAGGCAACCACATCATTCATCTCAAGGTAGCCAGGTAAGGCAACCACATCATTCATCTCAAGGTAGCCAGGTAAGGCAACCACATCATTCATCTCAAGGTAGCCAGGTAAGGCAACCACATCATTCATCTCAAGGTAGCCAGGTAAGGCAACCACATCATTCATCTCAAGGTAGCCAGGTGAGACAACCACATCATTCATCTCAAGGTAGCCAGGTAAGGCAACCACATCATTCATCTCAAGGTAGCCAGGTAAGGCAACCACATCATTCATCTCAAGGTAGCCAGGTAAGGCAACCACATCATTCATCTCAAGGTAGCCAGGTGAGACAACCACATCATTCATCTCAAGGTAGCCAGGTAAGGCAACCACATCATTCATCTCAAGGTAGCCAGGTGAGACAACCACATCATTCATCTCAAGGTAGCCAGGTAAGGCAACCACATCATTCATCTCAAGGTAGCCAGGTAAGGCAACCACATCATTCATCTCAAGGTAGCCAGGTAAGGCAACCACATCATTCATCTCAAGGTAGCCAGGTAAGGCAACCACGTCATTCATCTCAAGGTAGCCAGGTAAGGCAACCACGTATCACAGTGTTAGTAAGTGAAACGTTCCTCGATAAAGCAGCTATGTATAAGCAGAAACGTTGGCTAATTAATAAATGTATTGCATCAATATAGCAATAGAACACCATGAAACCTTCTTTTTGTTTTTATGCGGGTGTTGGTAACAGGCTGTGTCGGTAACAGGCTGTGTCGGTAACAGGCTATGTTGGTAACAGGCTGTGTTGGTAACAGGCTGTGTTGGTAACAGGCTGTGTTGGTAACAAGCTATGTTGGTAACAGGCTGTGTTGGTAACAGGCTGTGTCGGTAACAGGCTGTGTCGGTAACAGGCTATGTTGGTAACAGGCTGTGTTGGTAACAGGCTGTGTTGGTAACAGGCTGTGTTGGTAACAGGCTATGTTGGTAACAGGCTGTGTTGGTAACAGGCTGTGTTGGTAACAGGCTATGTTGGTAACAGGCTATGTTGGTAACAGGCTGTGTTGGTAACAGGCTGTGTTGGTAACAGGCTGTGTTGGTAACAGGCTATGTTGGTAACAGGCTGTGTTGGTAACAGGCTATGTTGGTAACAGGCTGTGTTTGTAACAGGCTGTGTTGGTAACAGGCTGTGTATTTAACAGGCTGTGTCGGTAACAGGCTGTGTTGGTAACAGGCTGTGTTGGTAACAGGCTATGTTGGTAACAGGCTGTGTTGGTAACAGGCTATGTTGGTAACAGGCTATGTTGGTAACAGGCTATGTTGGTAACAGGCTGTGTTGGTAACAGGCTGTGTTGGTAACAGGCTATGTGGTAACAGGCTGTGTTGGTAACAGGCTATGTTGGTAACAGGCTGTGTTTGTAACAGGCTGTGTTGGTAACAGGCTGTGTATTTAACAGGCTGTGTCGGTAACAGGCTGTGTCGGTAACAGGCTGTGTCGGTAACAGGCTATGTTGGTAACAGGCTGTGTTGGTAACAGGCTGTGTTGGTAACAGGCTGTGTTGGTAACAGGCTATGTTGGTAACAGGCTGTGTTGGTAACAGGCTATGTTGGTAACAGGCTGTGTTGGTAACAGGCTGTGTTGGTAACAGGCTGTGTTGGTAACAGGCTATGTTGGTAACAGGCTTTGTTGGCAACAGGCTATGTTGGCAACAGGCTGTGTTGGTAACAGGCTGTGTTGGTAACAGGCTATGTTGGTAACAGGCTGTGTTGGTAACAGGCTGTGTTGGTAACAGGCTATGTTGGTAACAGGCTATGTTGGTAACAGGCTATGTTGGTAACAGGCTGTGTTTGTAACAGGCTGTGTTGGTAACAGGCTGTGTATTTAACAGGGTGTGTCGGTAACAGGCTGTGTTGGTAACAGGCTGTGTTGGTAACAGGCGATGTTGGTAACAGGCTATGTTGGTAACAGGCTATGTTGGTAACAGGCTATGTTAGTAACAGGCTGTGTTTGTAACAGGCTGTGTCGGTAACAGGCTGTGTATTTAACAGGGTGTGTCGGTAACAGGCTGTGTCGGTAACAGACTGTGTATGTAACAGGCTGTGTCGGTAACAGGCTGTGTTGGTAACAGGGTGTGTTTGTAACCTTATTCAGTCTGTATACACGTCCTTGCTAGGGGATTAATTCAGCTGTTGTTGAAGTCTAGTGAGGTATGTGTTTTTGGTGTTATCTGTCTATGGAGGACAAAGCTCCTGAGATGTACCGTTGATCTCCTCAGTCTATGCTCACACATCAATGTGTTACCAGAGAGAGAGAGAGAGAGAGAGAGAGAGAGAGAGAGAGAGAGAGAGAGAGAGAGAGAGAGAGATATCCATGAAATGAACACTGCCACTCCCTCTCTCTCCATCCAAGGTGTATGAATTGAGGAGCAAACTGACGTGGCTGAATATCCTCTTCAATTCAGAGAGGGGGAGATAGACATGGTTATATATTAGACGGATGGACAGAGGAAAGCAGAGTAGGAGAGAGGGAGAGATAGACATGTTTATATAATAGATGGATGGAGAGTCTATATATACAGTTGATGTCGGAGGTTTACATACAATTAGGTTGGAGTCATTAAAACTTGTTTTTTAACCACTCCAAGAATTTCTTGTTAACAAACTATAGTTTTGGAAAGTCGGTTAGGACATCTACTTTGTGCATGACACAAGTCATTTTTCCAACAATTGTTTACAAACAGATTATTTCACTGTATCACAATTCCAGTGGGTCAGAAGTTTACATACACTAAGTTGACTGTGCCTTTAAACAGCTTGGAAAATTCCAGAAAATGATGTCATGGCTACAAAGATCGTACTTTTTGGATAAATGCCACCGGGTCTGAACAAAAACAAAAATAGAACTGTTTGGCCATAATGACCATCGTTATGTTTGGAGGAAAAAGGGGGAGGCTTGCAAGCCGAAGAACACCATCCCAACCGTGAAGCACGGGTGTGGCAGCATCATGTTGTGGGGGTGCTTTGCTGCAGGGGGGACTGGTGCACTTCACAAAATAGATGGCATCATGATGAAGGACAATGATGTGTATATATTGAAGCAACATGTCAAGACATCAGTCAGGAAGTTAAAGCTTGGTCGCAAATGGGTCTTCCAAATGGACAATGACCCCAAGCATACTTCCAATGTTGTGGCAAAATGGATTAAGGACAACAGAGTCAAGGTATTGGAGTGGCCATCACAAAGCCCTGACCTCAATCCTATAGAAAATGTGTGGGCAGAACTGAAAAAGAGTGTGTGAGCAAGGAGGCCTACAAACCTGACTCAGTTACACCAGCTCTCTCTGGAGGAATGGGCCAAAAGTCACCTAACTTATTGTGGGAAGCTTGAGGAAGGCTACCCAAAACGCACCCAAGTTAAACAATTTAAAGGCTATGCTACCAAATACTAATTGAGTGTATGTAAACTTCTGACCTACTGGGAATGTGATGAAATAAATCATTCTCTCTACTATTACTCTGACATTTCATATTCTTAAAATAAAGTGGTGATCCTAACTGACCTAAGACAGGGAATTGACCTAAGACGGGGAATATTTACTAAGATTAGATGTCAGGAATTGTGAAAAACTGAGTTTAAATGTATTTGGCTAAGGTGTATGTAAACTTCCGACTTCAACTGTATCTATGCTGCTCCATCCACCATGCACTGGCTCCCTGGTGAACCAAAAGTTCTCATGGGTTGGTTGTCTCATGGGTTGGTTGTCTCAGGGGCTGGTTGTCTCAGGGGTTGGTTGTCTCAGTGGTTGGTTATCTCAGGGGCTTTTTCTCTCAGCGGTTGGTTATCTCATGGGTTGGTTGTCTCAGGGAATGGTCGTCTCAGGGGCTGGTTGTCTCAGGGGTTGGTTGTCTCAGGGGTTGGTTATCTCAGGGGCTTTTTCTCTCAGGGGTTGGTTGTCTCAGGGGCTGGTTGTCTCAGGGGTCGGTTGTCTCAGGGGCTGGTTGTCTCAGGGGTCGGTTGTCTCAGGGGCTGGTTGTCTCAGGGGTTGGTTGTCTCAGGGGCTGGTTGTCTCAGGGACTGGTTGTCTCAGGGAATGGTTGTCTCAGGGGCTGGTTGTGTCAGGGGTTGGTTATCTCAGGGGCTGGTTGTCTCAGGGGCTGGTTGTCTCAGGGGCTGGTTGTCTCAGGGACTTGTTGTCTCAGGGGCTGGTTATGTCATGGGTTGGTTGTCTCAGGGGTTGGTTATGTCATGGGTTGGTTGTCTCAGGGGTTGGTTATCTCAGGGGCTGGTTGTCTCAGGGGCTGGTTGTCTCAGGGGTTGGTTATCTCAGGGGCTGGTTATCTCAGGGGCTGGTTATCTCAGGGGCTGGTTGTCTCAGGGGCTGGTTATCTCAGGGGCTAGTTGTCTCAGGGGTTGGTTGTCACAGTGCTAATTACTCCCGATCTTAACAGCAGTGTCTAATAATTTTAATAATAATAATAATGTGTGAATTCTTTAAAATAACTCATCCACCTGGTCAATTCATGACAAAACATTGAGGTGAGGGGAATTTAGAGTCGCTAGTGAAGTCTACACACCACTTGCACAGTCTTCACATGTAGCTGCCTTAAACTAAAAGAACAATGATGCATTGTGTCTTCTCAGCCCAGAGTTGACACTTGGTGGAAGCTCCTTTGGCAGCCATTACAGCTGTGATTCATTGTGAATAAGATTCAACCAACTTCGCACAACTCTTAGGGCACATTTTACCATTGTTTTTGTCAAAATTGCTCAAGCTCAGTAAATTTGGTTAGGAGTCATTGATGGACAGCAATTATCAAACCTTGTCTCTGGTTTTCAAGGAAATTTATGTCAGGACTGCGGCTGGAACACTCAGGACAAACCATTCTGGTGTCTTTGGCATTAAATATTTGGTGATATTCCTGCTGAAAATACAACTATATCCCAAGGTTAGATTTTCGGAAGACTGAGGCACGGTTTCCACAAATGTTTTATATGAGCTTTGCGCCATTAAAATGGATTTTTATCCTAACAAACGCCCTAATCTCTGCCAGTGACAAGCATACCCATAACATGAGGCTGCCACCACAATACATCTTCAATTTTTTATATTTTTTATTATTAATTTGGAAAATGTTCATATCATTTTCTTTCACTTCGAACCTTGTGGAATAGGTTGTGTAGATCTGTAGAAAAAAAACATCTTTCTTTTTAGATTTAAATTTAAGGCAGCAAAATGTGAAGACTGTGCAATGGGTGTGGAGAAAGTTTTTCATTCAATGATGTTGGTATTTTCTTTGTAAATGTTTGCATTTGGTTGTCATATGGAATGTGGGGTTTGGTTGTCATGGAATGTGGGGTTTGGTTGTCATGGAATGTGGGGTTTGGTTGTCATATGGAATGTGGGGTTTGGTTGTCATATGGAATGTGGGGTTTGGTTGTCATATGGAATGTGGGGTTTGGTTGTCATATGGAATGTGGGGTTTGGTTGTCATATGGAATGTGGGGTTTGGTTGTCATATGGAATGTGGGGTTTGGTTGTCATATGGAATGTGGGGTTTGGTTGTCACATGGAATGTGGGGTTTGGTTGTCATATGGAATGTGGGGTTTGGTTGTCATATGGAATGTGGGGTTTGGTTGTCACATGGAATGTGGGGTTTGGTTGTCATATGGAATGTGGGGTTTGGTTGTCATATGGAATGTGGGGTTTGGTTGTCATATGGAATGTGGGGTTTGGTTGTCATATGGAATGTGGGGTTTGGTTGTCATATGGAATGTGGGGTTTGGTTGTCACATGGAATGTGTGGTTTGGTTGTCATATGGAATGTGGGGTTTGGTTGTCATATGGAATGTGGGGTTTGGTTGTCATATGGAATGTGGGGTTTGGTTGTCATATGGAATGTGGGGTTTGGTTGTCACATGGAATGTGGGGTTTGGTTGTCATATGGAATATGGGGTTTGGTTGTCACGTGTAATGTGGGGTTTGGTTGTCACGTGGAATGTGGGGTTTGGTTGTCATATGGAATGTGGGGTTTGGTTGTCACGTGGAATGTGGGGTTTGGTTGTCACGTGGAATGTGGGGTTTGGTTGTCATGTGGAATGTGGGGTTTGGTTGTCACGTGGAATGTGGGGTTTGGTTGTCACGTGGAATGTGGGGTTTGGTTGTCACGTGGAATGTGGGGTCCACGTGGGGTTTGGTTGTCACGTGGAATGTGGGGTTTGGTTGTCACGTGGAATGTGGGGTTTGGTTGTCACGTGGAATGTGGGGTTTGGTTGTCACGTGGAATGTGGGGTTTGGTTGGTTTGGTTGTCACATGGAATGTGGGGTTTGGTTGGTTTGGTTGTCACATGGAATGTGGGGTTTGGTTGGTTTGGTTGTCACATGGAATGTGGGGTTTGGTTGTCACGTGGAATGTGGGGTTTGGTTGTCACATGGAATGTGGGGTTTGGTTGTCACGTGGAATGTGGGGTTTGGTTGTCACGTGGAATGTGGGGTTTGGTTGTCACGTGGAATGTGGGGTTTGGTTGGTTTGGTTGTCACATGGAATGTGGAGTTTGGTTGGTTTGGTTGTCACATGGAATGTGGGGTTTGGTTGGTTTGGTTGTCACATGGAATGTGAGGTTTGGTTGTCACGTGGAATGTGGGGTTTGGTTGTCACGTGGAATGTGGGGTTTGGTTGTCACGTGGAATGTGGGGTTTGGTTGTCACGTGGAATGTGGGGTTTGGTTGTCACGTGGAATGTGGGGTTTGGTTATTCACATGGAATGTGGGGTTTGGTTGTCACATGGAATATGGGGTTTGGTTGGTTTGGTTGTCACATGGAATGTGGGGTTTGGTTATTCACATGGAATGTGGGGTTTGGTTGTCACATGGAATGTGGGGTTTGGTTATTCACATGGAATGTGGGGTTTGGTTGTCACGTGGAATGTGGGGTTTGGTTGTCACATGGAATGTGGGGTTTGGTTGTCACGTGGAATGTGGGGTTTGGTTGTTACATGGAATGTGGGGTTTGGTTGTCACATGGAATGTGGGGTTTGGTTGTCACATGGAATGTGGGGTTTGGTTGTCACATGGAATGTGGGGTTTGGTTGTCATATGGAATGTGGGGTTTGGTTGTCACGTGGAATGTGGGGTTTGGTTGTCACATGGAATGTGGGGTTTGGTTGTCACAATCATGTAACGGTTTTCTTGTGGTGAAGGAGAGGCGGACCAAAATGCAGGGTGGTTTCTATTCATGGTTCTTTGATAAAGACAACTATACATGAATAGACTAACAAAACAATAAATGTGAGAAAACCTAAACAGCCCTATCTGGTGCAAACACAGAGTCAGGAACAATCACCCACAAACACACAGTGAAACCCAGGCTACCTAAGTATGATTCTCAATCAGAGACAACTAATGACACCTGCCTCTGATTGAGAACCATACTAGGCCGAAACATAGAAATACCCAAATCATAGAAAAACAAACATAGACTGCCCACCCAACTCACGCCCTGACCATACTAAATAATGACAAAACAAAGGAAATAAAGGTCAGAACGTGACAAATCAACTGTATTATAAACATTTTGGTGACGGTTGTGGGAAATTCCATGGGTAACAGAATAACATCATGGGTTCCTGATCTGTACCATACAGAAATGCATAATGATGAATGTCATTCTCTTCACGGTGATAGGTACACAAGGGAGAATAACGTAGAATCCTACTTTGCATGTTTTGGTATCATTCTACACACGGGCTATTATTTTAATGAGCTCCGCCTGCAAAGACGAAATTTGGTTGGTCCTGACCTGACCAAATCTGTACCAATCATAAGACGTCTATGTTTCACAGGCTTGGACACCACAGCAGTAGAGTTCAGTACAGTACATTACAGTACAACACAGTAGATTATAATGTACTGAACTCTACTCTACTGTTTTCTAAGACACGTTTTCTATCTGTTTGACCAGAAATAAAAGCATTTGTTTATCCCTGATTTTCAGAATGGAAAATGTTTTAAACATTTATATAGGCTTTAATTTCAGAGAATTAGACTCGTAGCTTTCATTTGACACCAAATGTATATGTTAGTGCCTTATACATGGAAATGCCCTTGTTACTACAATCCAACCCACTGTAACCATATTGTTAGAGGATAGAGACATATTGCTGAGCGCTAGGATGTAGAGTGAACTAACTAGATGTCTATTGTTGTTGCTAGGATGTAGAGTGAACTAACTAGATGTCTATTGTTGTTGCTAGGATGTAGAGTGAACTAACTAGATGTCTATTGTTGTTGCTAGGATGTAGAGTGAACTAACTAGATGTCTATTGTTGTTGCTAGGATGTAGAGTGAACTAACTAGATGTCTATTGCTGAGCGCTAGGATGTAGAGTGAACTAACTATATGTCTATTGTTGTTGCTAGGATGTAGAGTGAACTAACTAGATGTCTATTGTTGTTGCTAGGATGTAGAGTGAACTAACTAGATGTCTATTGTTGTTGCTAGGATGTAGAGTGAACTAACTAGATGTCTATTGTTGTTGCTAGGATGTAGAGTGAACTAACTAGATGTCTATTGTTGTTGCTAGGATGTAGAGTGAACTAACTAGATGTCTATTGTTGTTGCTAGGATGTAGAGTGAACTAACTAGATGTCTATTGCTGAGCACTAGGATGTAGAGTGAACTAACTAGATGTCTAT
Organism: Oncorhynchus kisutch; assembly: GCF_002021735.2. Classification (NCBI taxonomy): domain Eukaryota; kingdom Metazoa; phylum Chordata; class Actinopteri; order Salmoniformes; family Salmonidae; genus Oncorhynchus; species Oncorhynchus kisutch. The sequence continues at coordinate 47,166,529 of NC_034201.2, forward strand.
TGTTGTTGCTAGGATGTAGAGTGAACTAACTAGATGTCTATTGTTGTTGCTAGGATGTAGAGTGAACTAACTAGATGTCTATTGTTGTTGCTAGGATGTAGAGTGAACTAACTAGATGTCTATTGTTGTTGCTAGGATGTAGAGTGAACTAACTAGATGTCTATTGTTGTTGCTAGGATGTAGAGTGAACTAACTAGATGTCTATTGTTGTTGCTAGGATGTAGAGTGAACTAACTAGATGTCTATTGTTGTTGCTAGGATGTAGAGTGAACTAACTAGATGTCTATTGTTGTTGCTA